>NC_079189.1:582926057-583226057 GCF_029499605.1 Hyla sarda
TAGATAGGATCTGTCCTGTGTGGTGTAGTATAGAGGATCTCTACAGTGTGGTGTAGTATAGAGGATCTGTCCTGTGTGGTGTAGTATAGAGGATCTCTCATGTGTTGTGTAGTATGGAGGATGTGTCCTGTGTGGTGTAGTATTGAGGATATGTCCTGTGGGGTGTAGTATAGAGGATCTCTCCTGTGTGGTGTAGTATAGAGGATCTGTCCTGTGTGGTGTAGTATAGAGGATCTGTCCTGTGTGGTGTAGTATAGAGGATGTGTCCTGTGTGGTGTAGTATAGAAGATGTCTCCTGTGGGGTGTAGTAAGGAAGATCTCTCCTGTGTGGTGAAGTATAGAGGATCTCTCCTGTGTGGTGTAGTATAGAGGATCTCTCCTGTGTGGTGTGGTATAGAGGATTTGTCCTGTGTGGTGTAGTATAGAGGATCTCTCCTGTGTGGTGTAGTATAGAGGATCTGTCCTGTGTAGTGTAGTATAGAGGATCTGTCCTGTGTGGTGTAGTATAGAGGATCTGTCCTGTGTGGTGTAGTATAGAGGATGTGTCCTGTGTGGTGTAGTATAGAGGATCTCTCCTGTGTGGTGTAGTATAGAGGATGTGTCCTGTGTGGTGTAGTATAGAGGATGTGTCCTGTGTGGTGTAGTATAGAGGATCTGTCCTGTGTGGTGTAGTATAGAGGATCTCTCCTGTGTGGTGTAGTATAGAGGATCTGTCCTGTGTGGTGTAGTATAGAGGATGTGTCCTGTGTGGTGTAGTATAGAGGATCTCTCCTGTGTGGTGTAGTATAGAGGATCTCTCCTGTGTGGTGTAGTATAGAGGATGTGTCCTGTGTGGTGTAGTATAGAGGATCTGTCCTGTGAGGTGTAGTATAGAGGATCTCTCCTGTGTGGTGTAGTATAGAGGATCTGTTCTGTGTGGTGTAGTATAGAGGATCTGTCCTGTGTGGTGTAGTATAGAGGATGTGTCCTGTGTGGTGTAGTATAGAGGATGTGTCCTGTGTGGTGTAGTATAGAGGATCTGTCCTGTGATGTGTAATATAGAGGATCTCTCCTGTGTGGTGTAATATAGAGGATCTCTCCTGTGTGGTGTAGTGTAGAGGATCTCTCCTGTGTGGTGTAGTATAGAGGATCTCTCCTGTGTGGTGTAGTATAGAGGATGTGTCCTGTGTGGTGTAGTATAGAGGATCTGTCCTGTGAGGTGTAGTATAGAGGATCTCTCCTGTGTGGTGTAGTATAGAGGATCTCTCCTGTGTGGTGTAGTATAGAGGATCTCTCCTGTGTGGTGTAGTATAGAGGATCTCTCCTGTGTGGTGTAGTATAGAGGATCTGTCCTGTGTGGTGTAGTATAGAGGATGTGTCCTGTGTGGTGTAGTATAGAGGATCTCTCCTGTGTGGTGTAGTATAGAGGGTCTGTCCTGTGTGGTGTAGTATAGAGGATGTGTCCTGTGTGGTGTAGTATAGAGGATGTGTCCTGTGTGGTGTAGTATAGAGGATGTGTCCTGTGTGGTGTAGTATAGAGGATCTCTCCTGTGTGGTGTAGTAATTTAGGATGTGTCCTGTGTGGTGTAGTATAGAGGATCTCTCCTGTGTGGTGTAGTATAGAGGATCTCTCCTGTGTGGTGTAGTATAGAGGATCTGTCCTATGTAGTGTAGTATAGAGGATCTCTCCTGTGTGGTGTAGTATAGAGGATCTGTCCTGTGTGGTGTAGTATAGAGGATTTGTCCTGTGTGGTGTAGTATAGAGGATCTCTCCTGTGTGGTGTAGTATAGAGGATCTGTCCTGTGTGGTGTAGTATAGAGGATCTCTCCTATGTGGTGTAGTATAGATGATCTCTCCTGTGTGTGGTGTAGTATAGAGGATGTGTCCTGTGTGGTGTAGTATAGAGGATCTGTCCTGTGTGGTGTAGTATAGAGGATCTCTCCTATGTGGTGTAGTATAGATGATCTCTCCTGTGTGGTGTAGTATAGAGGATCTCTCCTGTGTGGTGTAGTATAGAGGATGCGTCCTGTGTGGTGTAGTATAGAGGATCTGTCCTGTGTGGTGTAGTATAGAGGATCTGTCCTGTGTGGTGTAGTATAGAGGATTTGTCCTGTGTGGTGTAGTATAGAGGATCTCTCCTGTGTAGTGTAGTATAGAGGATCTCTCCTGTGTAGTGTAGTATAGAGGATGTGTCCTGTGTGATGTAGTATAGAGGATCTGTCCTGTGTGGTGTAGTATAGAGGATCTCTCCTGTATGGTGTAGTATAGAGGATGTGTCCTGTGTGGTGTAGTATAGAGGATCTCTCCTGTGTGGTGTAGTATAGAGGATGTGTCCTGTGTGGTGTAGTATAGAGGATCTGTCCTGTGTGGTGTAGTATAGAGGATGTCTCCTGTGTGGTGTAGTATAGAGGATCTCTCCTGTGTGGTGTAGTATAGAGGATCTGTCCTGTGTAGTGTAGTATAGAGGATCTCTCCTGTGTAGTGTAGTATAGAGGATCTGTCCTGTGTAGTGTAGTATAGAGGATCTCTCCTGTGTGGTGTAGTATAGAGGATATGTCCTGTGTGGTGTAGTATAGAGGATCTCTCCTGTGTGGTGTAGTATAGAGGATATCTCCTGTGTGGTGTAGTATAGAGGATGTGTCCTGTGTGGTGTAGTATAGAGGACCTGTCCTGTGTAGTGTAGTATAGAGGATCTGTCCTGTGTGGTGTAGTATAGAGGATGTGTCCTGTGTGGTGTAGTATAGAGGATGTGTCCTGTGTGGTGTAGTATAGAGGACCTGTCCTGTGTAGTGTAGTATAGAGGATCTGTCCTGTGTGGTGTAGTACAGAGGATGTGTCCTGTGTGGTGTAGTATAGAGGATCTGTCCTGTGTGGTGTAGTATAGAGGATCTCTCCTGTGTGGTGTAGTATAGAGGATCTGTCCTGTGTGGTGTAGTATAGGGGATCTCTCCTGTGTGGTGTAGTATAGAGGATGTGTCCTGTGTGGTGTAGTATAGAGGATCTGTCCTGTGTGGTGTAGTAAAGAGGATCTCTCCTGTGTGGTGTAGTATAGAGGATCTCTCCTGTGTGGTGTAGTATAGAGGATCTCTCCTGTGTGGTGTAGTATAGAGGATATCTCCTGTGTGGTGTAGTATAGAGGATCTGTTCTGTGTGGTGTAGTATAGAGGATCTCTCCTGTGTGGTGTAGTATAGAGGATCTGTCCTGTGTGGTGTAGTATAGAGGATCTCTCCTGTGTGGTGTAGTATAGAGGATCTGTCCTGTGTGGTGTAGTATAGAGGATCTCTCCTGTGTGGTGTAGTATAGAGGATGTGTCCTGTGTGGTATAGTATAGAGGATCTGTCCTGTGTGGTGTAGTATAGAGGATGTGTCCTGTGTGGTGTAGTATAGAGGATCTGTCCTGTGTGGTGTAGTATAGAGGATCTGTCCTGTGTGGTGTAGTATAGAGGATCTCTCCTGTGTGGTGTAGTATAGAGGATGTGTCCTGTGTGGTGTAGTATAGAGGATCTGTCCTGTGTGGTGTAGTATAGAGGATCTGTCCTGTGTGGTGTAGTATAGAGGATCTGTCCTGTGTCGTGTAGTATAGAGGATGTCTCCTGTGTGGTGTAGTATAGAAGATGTGTCCTGTGTGGTGTAGTAATTTAGGATGTGTCCTGTGTGGTGTAGTATAGAGGATCTCTCCTGTGTGGTGTAGTATAGAGGATCTCTCCTGTGTTGTGTAGTATAGAGGATGTGTCCTGTGTGGTGTAGTATAGAGGATCTCTCCTGTGTGGTGTAGTATAGAGGATGTGTCCTGTGTGGTGTAGTATAGAGGATGTGTCCTGTGTGGTGTAGTATAGAGGATCTGTCCTGTGGGGTGTAGTATAGAGGATATGTCCTGTGTGGTGTAGTATAGAGGATCTCTCCTGTGTGGTGTAGTATAGAGGATCTCTCCTGTGTGGTGTAGTATAGAGGTTCTCTCCTGTGTAGTGTAGTATAGAGGATATGTCCTGTGTGGTGTAGTATAGAGGATCTCTCCTGTGTGGTGTAGTATAGAGGATCTCTCCTGTGTGGTGTAGTATAGAGGATGTGCCCTGTGTGGTGTAGTATAGAGGATCTCTCATGTGTGGTGTAGTATAGAGGATCTGTCCTGTGTGGTGTAGTATAGAGGATCTCTCCTGTGTGGTGTAGTATAGAGGATCTGTCCTGTGTGGTGTAGTATAGAGGATGTGCCCTGTGTGGTGTAGTATAGAGGATCTCTCATGTGTGGTGTAGTATAGAGGATCTGTCCTGTGTGGTGTAGTATAGAGGATCTCTCCTGTGTGGTGTAGTATAGAGGATCTGTCCTGTGTGGTGTAGTATAGAGGATCTGTCCTGTGTAGTGTAGTATAGAGGATCTCTCCTGTGTGGTGTAGTATAGAGGATCTGTCCTGTGTGGTGTAGTATAGAGGATCTCTCCTGTGTGGTGTAGTATAGAGGATCTCTCCTGTGTGGTGTAGTATAGAGGATCTCTCCTGTGTGGTGTAGTATAGAGGATCTCTCCTGTGTGGTGTAGTATAGAGGATCTCTCCTGTGTGGTGTAGAATAGAGGATCTGTCCTGTGTGGTGTAGTATAGAGGATCTCTCCTGTGTGGTGTAGTATAGAGGATCTGTCCTGTGTGGTGTAGTATAGAGGATGTATCCTGTGTGGTGTAGTATAGAGGACCTCTCCTGTGTAGTGTAGTATAGAGAATGTGTCCTGTGTGGTGTAGTATAGAGGATCTCTCCTGTGTGGGGTAGTATAGAGGATCTGTCCTGTGTAGTGTAGTATAGAGGATGTCTCCTGTGTGGTGTACTATAGAGGATCTGTCCTGTGTGGTGTAGTATAGAGGATCTGTCCTGTGTGGTGTAGTATAGAGGATCTGTCCTGTGTGGTGTTGTATAGAGGATCTCTCCTGTGTGGTGTAGTATAGAGGATCTGTCCTGTGTGGTGTAGTATAGAGGATCTCTCCTGTGTGGTGTAATTTAGAGGATCTTACCTGTGTGGTGTAGTATAGAGGATCTCTCCTGTGTGGTGTAGTATAGAGGATGTGTCCTGTGGGGTGTAGTATAGAGGATCTCTCCTGTGTGGTGTAGTATAGAGGATCTGTCCTGTGTGGTGTTGTATAGAGGATCTCTCCTGTGTGGTGTAGTATAGAGGATCTGTCCTGTGTGGTGTAGTATAGAGGATCTCTCCTGTGTGGTGTAATTTAGAGGATCTTACCTGTGTGGTGTAGTATAGAGGATGTGTCCTGTGTGGTGTAGTATAGAGGATGTGTCCTGTGTGGTGTAGTATAGAGGATCTGTCCTATGTGGTGTAGTATAGAGGATCTGTCCTGTGTGGTGTAGTATAGAGGATGTGTCCTGTGTGGTGTAGTATAGAGGATGTGTCCTGTGTGGTGTAGTATAGAGGATCTGTCCTGTGTGGTGAAGTATAGATGATCTCTCCAGTGTGGTGTAGTATAGAGGATCTGTCCTGTGTAGTGTAGTATAGAGGATCTGTCCTGTGTGGTGTAGTATAGAGGATCTGTCCTGTGTGGTGTAGTATAGAGGATGTGTCCCGTGTGGTGTAGTATAGATGATCTGTTCTCTGTGGTGTAGTATAGAGGATCTCTCCTGTGTGGTGTAGTATAGAGGGTCTCTCCTGTGTGGTGTAGTATAGAGGATCTCTCCTGTGTGGTGAAGTATAGAGGATCTGTCCTGTGTGGTGTAGTATAGAGGATCTGTCCTTTGTGGTGTAGTATAGAGGACGTGTCCTGTGTGGTGTAGTATAGAGGATGTGTCCTGTTTGGTGTAGTATAGAGGATCTCTCCTGTGTGGTGTAGTATAGAGGATCTGTCCTGTGTGGTGTAGTATAGAGGATCTGTCCTGTGTAGTGTAGTATAGAGGATCTGTCCTGTGTGGTGTAGTATAGAGGATGTGTAATTTGTGGTGTAGTATAGAGGATCTGTTCTGTGTGGTGTAGTATAGAGGATCTGTCCTGTGGGGTGTAGTATAGAGGATCTCTCCTGTGTGGTGTAGGATAGAAGATCTCTCCTGTGTGGTGTAGTATAGAACATCTCTCCTGTGTGGTATAGTATAGAGGATCTGTCCTGTGTGGTGTAGTATAGAGGATGTGTCCTGTGGGGTGTAGTATAGAGGATCTGTCCTGTGTGGTGAAGTATAGATGATCTCTCCAGTGTGGTGTAGTATAGAGGATCTGTCCTGTGTAGTGTAGTATAGAGGATCTGTCCTGTGTGGTGTAGTATAGAGGATCTGTCCTGTGTGGTGTAGTATAGAGGATCTGTCCTGTGTGGTGTAGTATAGAGGATCTGTCCTGTGTAGTGTAGTATAGAGGATCTGTCCTGTGTGGTGTAGTATAGAGGATGTGTAATTTGTGGTGTAGTATAGAGGATCTGTCCTGTGTGGTGTAGTATAGAGGATGTGTTCTGTGTGGTGTAGTATAGAGGATGTGTCCTGTGTGGTGTAGTATAGATGATGTGTTCTCTGTGGTGTAGTATAGAGGATCTCTCCTGTGTGGTGTAGTATAGAGGGTCTCTCCTGTGTGGTGTAGTATAGAGGATCTCTCCTGTGTGGTGTAGTATAGAGGATCTCTCCTGTGTGGTGTAGTATAGAGGATCTGTCCTGTGTGGTGTAGTATAGAGGACGTGTCCTGTGTGGTGCAGTATAGAGGATGTCTCCTGTTTGGTGTAGTATAGAGGATCTCTCCTGTGTGGTGTAGTATAGAGGATCTGTCCTGTGTGGTGTAGTATAGAGGATCTGTCCTGTGTAGTGTAGTATAGAGGATCTGTTCTGTGTGGTGTAGTATAGAGGATGTGTAATTTGTGGTGTAGTATAGAGGATCTGTCCTGTGTGGTGTAGTATAGAGGATCTGTCCTGTGTGGTGTAGTATAGAGGATCTGTCCTGTGTGGTGTAGTATAGAGGATCTCTCCTGTGTGGTGTAGTACAGAGGATCTGTCCTGTGTGGTGTAGTATAGAGGATCTGTCCTGTGTGGTGTAGTATAGAGGATGTGTCCTGTGTGGTGTAGTATAGAGGATCTCTCCTGTGTGGTGTAGTATAGAGGATCTCTCCTGTGTGGTGTAGTATAGAGGGTCTGTCATGTTTGGAGTAGTATAGAGGATCTGTCCTGTGTGGTGTAGTTTAGAGGATCTCTCCTGTGTGGTGTAGTATAGAGGATCTCTCCTGTGTGGTGAAGTATAGAGGATCTCTCCTGTGTGGTGTAGTTTAGAGGATCTCTCCTGTGTGGTGTAGTATAGAGGATCTGTCCTGTGTGGTGTAGTATAGAGGATGTTTCCTGTGTGGTGTAGTATAGAGAATCTCTCCTGTGTGGTGTAGTATAGAGAATCTCTCCTGTGTGGTGTAGTATAGAGGATCTCTCCTGTGTGGAGTAGTATAGAGGATCTGTCCTGTGTGGTGTAGTATAGAGGATCTCTCCTGTGTGGTGTAGTATAGAGGATCTGTCCTGTGTGGTGTAGTATAGATGATCTCTCCTGTGTGGTGTAGTATAGAGGATCTCTCCTGTGTGGTGTAGTATAGAGGATCTCTCCTGTGTGATGTAGTATAGAGGATCTCTCCTGTGTGGTGTAGTATAGAGGATGTGTCCTGTGTGGTGTAGTATAGAGGATCTCTCCTGTGTGGTGTAGTATAGAAGATCTGTCCTGTGTGGTGTAGTATAGAGGATCTCTCCTGTGTGGTGTAGTATAGAGGATCTGTCCTGTGTGGTGTAGTATAGAGGATCTAGCCTGTGTGGTGTAGTATAGAGGATCTGTCCTGTGTGGGGTAGTATAGAGGATCTCTCCTGTGTGGTGTAGTATAGAGGATCTGTCCTGTGTGGTGTAGTATAGAGGATGTGTCCTGTGTGGTGTAGTATAGAGGATGTGTCCTGTGTGGTGTAGTATAGAGGATGTGTCCTGTGTGGTGTAGTATAGAGGATCTCTCCTGTGTGGTGTAGTATAGATGATCTGTCCTGTGTGGTGTAGTATAGAGGATCTCTCCAGTGTTGTGTAGTATAGAGGATCTGTCCTGTGTAGTGTAGTATAGAAGATCTGTCCTGTGTGGTGTAGTATAGAGGATCTGTCCTGTGTGGTGTAGTATAGAGGATCTCTCCTGTGTGGTGTAGTATAGATGATCTCTCCTGTGTGGTGTAGTATAGAGGATCTGTTCTGTGTGGTGTAGTATAGAGGATCTGTCCTGTGTGGTGTAGTATAGAGGATCTGTCCTGTGTGGTGTAGTATAGTGGATGTGTCCTGTGTGTTGTAGTATAGAGGATCTCTCCTATGAGGTGTAGTATAGCAGATCTCTCCTGTGTGGTGTAGTATAGAGAATCTCTCCTGTGTGGTGTAGTATAGAGGATCTCTCCTGTGTGGTGTAGTAGAGAGGATCTCTCCTGTGTGGTGTAGTAAAGAAGATCTCTCCTGTGTGGTGTAGTATAGAGGATGTGTCCTGTGTGGTGTAGTATAGAGGATCTGTCCTGTGTGGTGTAGTATAGAAGATCTGTCCTGTGTGGTGTAGTATAGAGGATCTCTCCTGTGTGATGTAGTATAGATGATCTCTCCTGTGTGGTGTAGTATAGATGATCTGTTCTCTGTGGTGTAGTATAGAGGATCTCTCCTGTGTGGTGTAGTATAGAGGGTCTCTCCTGTGTGGTGTAGTATAGAGGATCTCTCCTGTGTGGTGTAGTATAGAGGATCTCTCCTGTGTGGTGTAGTATAGAGGATCTGTCCTGTGTGGTGTAGTATAGAGGACGTGTCCTGTGTGGTGTAGTATAGAGGATGTGTCCTGTGTGGTGTAGTATAGAGGATGTGTCCTGTTTGGTGTAGTATAGAGGATCTCTCCTGTGTGGTGTAGTATAGAGGATCTGTCCTGTGTGGTGTAGTATAGAGGATCTGTCCTGTGTAGTGTAGTATAGAGGATCTGTCCTGTGTGGTGTAGTATAGAGGATGTGTAATTTGTGGTGTAGTATAGAGGTACTGTTCTGTGTGGTGTAGTATAGAACATCTCTCCTGTGTGGTATAGTATAGAGGATCTGTCCTGTGTGGTGTAGTATAGAGGATCTATCCTGTGTGGTGTAGTATAGAGGATGTGTCCTGTGTGGTGTAGTATAGAGGATGTGTCCTGTGTGGTGTAGTATAGAGGATGTGTCCTGTGTGGTGTAGTATAGAGGATGTGTCCTGTGGGGTGTAGTATAGAGGATGTGTCTTGTGTGGTGTAGTATAGAGGATCTCTCCTGTGTGGTGTAGTATAGAGGATCTTTCCTGTGTGGTGTAGTATAGAGGATCTGTCCTGTGTGGTGTAGTATAGAGGATCTCTCCTGTGTGGTGTAGTATAGAGGATGTGTCCTGTGTGGTGTAGTATAGAGGATCTCTCCTGTGTGGTGTAGTATAGAGGATCTGTCCTGTGTAGTGTAGTATAGAGGATGTGTCCTGTGGGGTGTAGTATAGAGGATGTGTCCTGTGTGGTGTAGTATAGAGGATCTCTCCTGTGTGGTGTAGTATAGAGGATCTGTCCTGTGTGGTGTAGTATAGAGGATCTCTCCTGTGTGGTGTAGTATAGAGGATGTGTCCTGTGTGGTGTAGTATAGAGGATCTCTCCTGTATGGTGTAGTATAGAGGATCTCTCCTGTGTGGTGTAGTATAGATGATCTCTCCTTTGTGGTGTAGTATAGAGGATCTCTCCTGTGTGGTGTAGTATAGAGGATCTCTCCTGTGTGGTGTAGTATAGAGGATGTGTCCTGTGTGGTGTAGTATAGAGGATCTCTCCTGTGTGGTGTAGTATAGAGGATCTGTCCTGTGTAGTGTAGTATAGAGGATCTGTCCTGTGTGGTGTAGTATAGAGGATCTCTCCTGTTTGGTGTAGTATAGAGGATCTCTCCTGTGTGGTGTAGCATAGAGGATCTGTCCTGTGTGGTGTAGTATTGAGGATCTTTCCTGTGTGGTGTAGTATAGAGGATCTCTCCTGTGTGGTGTAGTATAGAGGATCTGTCCTGTGTGGTGTAGTATAGAGGATCTCTCCTGTGTGGTGTAGTATAGAGGATCTCTCCTCTGTGGTGTAGTATAGAGGATCTGTCCTGTGTGGTGTAGTATAGAGGATCTCTCCTATGTGGTGTAGTATAGAGGATTTGTCCTGTGTGGTGTAGTATAGAGGATCTCTCCTGTGTGGTGTAGTATAGAGGATCTGTCCTGTGTGGTGTAGTATAGAGGATCTGTCCTGTGTAGTGTAGTATAGAGGATCTGTCCTGTGTGGTGTAGTATAGAGGATCTGTCCTGTGTAGTGTAGTATAGAGGATCTCTCCTGTGTGGTGTAGTATAGAGGATCTGTCCTGTGTAGTGTAGTATAGAGGATCTGTCCTGTGTGGTGTAGTATAGAGGATCTCTACAGTGTGGTGTAGTATAGAGGATCTGTCCTGTGTGGTGTAGTATAGAGGATGTGTCCTGTGTGGTGTAGTATAGAGGATCTCTCCTGTGTGGTGTAGTATAGAAGATGTCTCCTCTGTGGTGTAGTATAGAGGATCTGTCCTGTGTGGTGTAGTATAGAGGATCTGTTCTGTGTGGTGTAGTATAGAGGATCTGTCCTGTGTGGTGTAGTATAGAGGATCTGTCCTGTGTGGTGTAGTATAGAGGATGTGTCCTGTGTGGTGTAGTATAGAGGATGTGTCCTGTGTGTTGTAGTATAGAGGATCTCTCCTATGAGGTGTAGTATAGCAGATCTCTCCTGTGTGGTGTAGTATAGAGAATCTCTCCTGTGTGGTGTAGTATAGAGGATCTCTCCTGTGTGGTGTAGTATAGAGGATCTCTCCTGTGTGGTGTAGTAAAGAAGATCTCTCCTGTGTGGTGTAGTATAGAGGATGTGTCCTGTGTGGTGTAGTATAGAGGATCTGTCCTGTGTGGTGTAGTATAGAGGATCTCTCCTGTGTGGTGTAGTATAGAAGATGTCTCCTGTGTGATGTAGTATAGATGATCTGTCCTGTGTGGTGTAGTATAGAGGATCTCTCCTGTGTGGTGTAGTATAGATGATCTGTTCTCTGTGGTGTAGTATAGAGGATCTCTCCTGTGTGGTGTAGTATAGATGATCTGTTCTCTGTGGTGTAGTATAGAGGATCTCTCCTGTGTGGTGTAGTATAGAGGGTCTCTCCTGTGTGGTGTAGTATAGAGGATCTCTCCTGTGTGGTGTAGTATAGAGGATCTCTCCTGTGTGGTGTAGTATAGAGGATCTGTCCTGTGTGGTGTAGTATAGAGGACGTGTCCTGTGTGGTGTAGTATAGAGGATGTGTCCTGTGTGGTGTAGTATAGAGGATGTGTCCTGTTTGGTGTAGTATAGAGGATCTCTCCTGTGTGGTGTAGTATAGAGGATCTGTCCTGTGTGGTGTAGTATAGAGGATCTGTCCTGTGTAGTGTAGTATAGAGGATCTGTCCTGTGTGGTGTAGTATAGAGGATGTGTAATTTGTGGTGTAGTATAGAGGTACTTTTCTGTGTGGTGTAGTATAGAACATCTCTCCTGTGTGGTATAGTATAGAGGATCTGTCCTTTGTGGTGTAGTATAGAGGATCTATCCTGTGTGGTGTAGTATAGAGGATCTCTCCAGTGTTGTGTAGTATAGAGGATCTGTCCTGTGTAGTGTAGTATAGAAGATCTGTCCTGTGTGGTGTAGTATAGAGGATGTGTCCTGTGTGGTGTAGTATAGAGGATGTGTCCTGTGGGGTGTAGTATAGAGGATGTGTCCTGTGTGGTGTAGTATAGAGGATCTCTCCTGTGTGGTGAAGTATTGAGGATCTCTACTGTGTGGTGTAGTATAGAGGATCTGTCCTGTGTAGTGTAGTATAGAGGATCTCTCCTGTGTGGTGTAGTATAGAGGATCTGTCCTGTGTGGTGTAGTATAGAGGATCTCTCCTGTGTGGTGTAGTATAGAGGATGTGTCCTGTGTGGTGTAGTATAGAGGATCTCTCCTGTGTGGTGTAGTATAGAGGATCTGTCCTGTGTAGTGTAGTATAGAGGATGTGTCCTGTGGGGTGTAGTATAGAGGATGTGTCCTGTGTGGTGTAGTATAGAGGATCTCTCCTGTGTGGTGTAGTATAGATGATCTCTCCTGTGTGGTGTAGTATAGAGGATGTGTCCTGTGTGGTGTAGTATAGAGGATCTCTCCTGTGTGGTGTAGTATAGAGGATGTGTCCTGTGTGGTGTAGTATAGAGGATCTCTCCTGTGTGGTGTAGTATAGAGGATGTGTCCTGTGTGGTGTAGTATAGAGGATCTCTCCTGTGTGGTGTAGTATAGAGGATCTGTCCTGTGTAGTGTAGTATAGAGGATCTGTCCTGTGTGGTGTAGTATAGAGGATCTCTCCTGTGTGGTGTAGTATAGAGGATCTCTCCTGTGTGGTGTAGTATAGAGGATCTGTCCTGTGTGGTGTAGTATAGAGGATCTTTCCTGTGTGGTGTAGTATAGAGGATCTCTCCTGTGTGGTGTAGTATAGAGGATCTGTCCTGTGTGGTGTAGTATAGAGGATCTCTCCTGTGTGGTGTAGTATAGAGGATCTCTCCTCTGTGGTGTAGTATAGAGGATCTGTCCTGTGTGGTGTAGTATAGAGGATCTCTCCTCTGTGGTGTAGTATAGAGGATCTGTCCTGTGTGGTGTAGTATAGAGGATCTCTCCTATGTAGTGTAGTATAGAGGATTTGTCCTGTGTGGTGTAGTATAGAGGATCTCTCCTGTGTGGTGTAGTATAGAAGATCTGTCCTGTGTGGTGTAGTATAGAGGATCTGTCCTGTGTAGTGTAGTATAGAGGATCTGTCCTGTGTGGTGTAGTATAGAGGATCTGTCCTGTGTAGTGTAGTATAGAGGATCTCTCCTGTGTGGTGTAGTATAGAGGATCTGTCCTGTGTAGTGTAGTATAGAGGATCTGTCCTGTGTGGTGTAGTATAGAGGATCTCTACAGTGTGGTGTAGTATAGAGGATCTGTCCTGTGTGGTGTAGTATAGAGGATCTCTCATGTGTTGTGTAGTATGGAGGATGTGTCCTGTGTGGTGTAGTATTGAGGATATGTCCTGTGGGGTGTAGTATAGAGGATCTGTCCTGTGTGGTGTAATATAGAGGATGTGTCCTGTGTGGTGTAGTATAGAGGATCTCTCCTGTGTGGTGTAGTATAGAAGATGTCTCCTGTGTGGTGAAGTATAGAGGATCTCTCCTATGTGGTGTAGTATAGAGGATTTGTCCTGTGTGGTGTAGTATAGAGGATCTCTCCTGTGTAGTGTAGTATAGAGGATCTGTCCTGTGTAGTGTAGTATAGAGGATCTGTCCTGTGTGGTGTAGTATAGAGGATCTGTCCTGTGTGGTGTAGTATAGAGGATGTGTCCTGTGTTGTGTAGTATAGAGGATCTCTCCTGTGTGGTGTAGTATAGAGGATGTGTCCTGTGTGGTGTAGTATAGAGGATGTGTCCTGTGTGGTGTAGTATAGAGGATCTCTCATGTGTTGTGTAGTATGGAGGATGTGTCCTGTGTGGTGTAGTATTGAGGATATGTCCTGTGGGGTGTAGTATAGAGGATCTGTCCTGTGTGGTGTAATATAGAGGATGTGTCCTGTGTGGTGTAGTATAGAGGATCTCTCCTGTGTGGTGTAGTATAGAAGATGTCTCCTGTGTGGTGAAGTATAGAGGATCTCTCCTATGTGGTGTAGTATAGAGGATTTGTCCTGTGTGGTGTAGTATAGAGGATCTCTCCTGTGTAGTGTAGTATAGAGGATCTGTCCTGTGTAGTGTAGTATAGAGGATCTGTCCTGTGTGGTGTAGTATAGAGGATCTGTCCTGTGTGGTGTAGTATAGAGGATGTGTCCTGTGTTGTGTAGTATAGAGGATCTCTCCTGTGTGGTGTAGTATAGAGGATGTGTCCTGTGTGGTGTAGTATAGAGGATGTGTCCTGTGTGGTGTAGTATAGAGGATCTGTCCTGTGTGGTGTAGTATAGAGGATCTCTCCTGTGTGGTGTAGTATAGAGGATCTGTCCTGTGTGGTGTAGTATAGAGGATGTGTCCTGTGTGGTGTAGTATAGAGGATGTGTCCTGTGTGGTGTAGTATAGAGGATCTCTCCTGTGTGGTGTAGTATAGAGGATCTCTCCTGTGTGGTGTAGTATAGAGGATGTGTCCTGTGTGGTGTAGTATAGAGGATCTCTCCTGTGTGGTGTAGTATAGAGGATCTCTCCTGTGTGGTGTAGTATAAAGGATGTGTCCTGTGTGGTGTAGTATAGAGGATCTGTCCTGTGAGGTGTAGTATAGAGGATCTCTCCTGTGTGGTGTAGTATAGAGGATCTGTCCTGTGTGGTGTAGTATAGAGGATGTGTCCTGTGTGGTGTAGTATAGAGGATCTCTCCTGTGTGGTGTAGTATAGAGGGTCTGTCCTGTGTGGTGTAGTATAGAGGATCTGTCCTGTGTGGTGTAGTATAGAGGATGTGTCCTGTGTGGTGTAGTATAGAGGATGTGTCCTGTGTGGTGTAGTATAGAGGATCTCTCCTATGTGGTGTAGTATAGAGGATGTGTCCTGTGTGGTGTAGTATAGAGGATCTGTCCTGTGAGGTGTAGTATAGAGGATCTCTCCTGTGTGGTGTAGTATAGAGGATCTGTCCTGTGTGGTGTAGTATAGAGGATGTGTCCTGTGTGGTGTAGTATAGAGGATCTCTCCTGTGTGGTGTAGTATAGAGGGTCTGTCCTGTGTGGTGTAGTATAGAGGATCTCTCCTGTGTGGTGTAGTATAGAGGATCTGTCCTGTGTGGTGTAGTATAGAGGATGTGTCATGTGTGGTGTAGTATAGATGATCTCTCCTGTGTGGTGTAGTATAGAGGATCTGTTCTGTGTGGTGTAGTATAGAGGATCTGTCCTGTGTGGTGTAGTATAGAGGATCTGTCCTGTGTGGTGTAGTATAGTGGATGTGTCCTGTGTGTTGTAGTATAGAGGATCTCTCCTATGAGGTGTAGTATAGCAGATCTCTCCTGTGTGGTGTAGTATAGAGAATCTCTCCTGTGTGGTGTAGTATAGAGGATCTCTCCTGTGTGGTGTAGTAGAGAGGATCTCTCCTGTGTGGTGTAGTAAAGAAGATCTCTCCTGTGTGGTGTAGTATAGAGGATGTGTCCTGTGTGGTGTAGTATAGAGGATCTGTCCTGTGTGGTGTAGTATAGAGGATCTGTCCTGTGTGGTGTAGTATAGAGGATCTCTCCTGTGTGATGTAGTATAGATGATCTCTCCTGTGTGGTGTAGTATAGATGATCTGTTCTCTGTGGTGTAGTATAGAGGATCTCTCCTGTGTGGTGTAGTATAGAGGGTCTCTCCTGTGTGGTGTAGTATAGAGGATCTCTCCTGTGTGGTGTAGTATAGAGGATCTCTCCTGTGTGGTGTAGTATAGAGGATCTGTCCTGTGTGGTGTAGTATAGAGGACGTGTCCTGTGTGGTGTAGTATAGAGGATGTGTCCTGTGTGGTGTAGTATAGAGGATGTGTCCTGTTTGGTGTAGTATAGAGGATCTCTCCTGTGTGGTGTAGTATAGAGGATCTGTCCTGTGTGGTGTAGTATAGAGGATCTGTCCTGTGTAGTGTAGTATAGAGGATCTGTCCTGTGTGGTGTAGTATAGAGGATGTGTAATTTGTGGTGTAGTATAGAGGTACTGTTCTGTGTGGTGTAGTATAGAACATCTCTCCTGTGTGGTATAGTATAGAGGATCTGTCCTGTGTGGTGTAGTATAGAGGATCTATCCTGTGTGGTGTAGTATAGAGGATGTGTCCTGTGTGGTGTAGTATAGAGGATGTGTCCTGTGTGGTGTAGTATAGAGGATGTGTCCTGTGTGGTGTAGTATAGAGGATGTGTCCTGTGGGGTGTAGTATAGAGGATGTGTCTTGTGTGGTGTAGTATAGAGGATCTCTCCTGTGTGGTGTAGTATAGAGGATCTTTCCTGTGTGGTGTAGTATAGAGGATCTGTCCTGTGTGGTGTAGTATAGAGGATCTCTCCTGTGTGGTGTAGTATAGAGGATGTGTCCTGTGTGGTGTAGTATAGAGGATCTCTCCTGTGTGGTGTAGTATAGAGGATCTGTCCTGTGTAGTGTAGTATAGAGGATGTGTCCTGTGGGGTGTAGTATAGAGGATGTGTCCTGTGTGGTGTAGTATAGAGGATCTCTCCTGTGTGGTGTAGTATAGAGGATCTGTCCTGTGTGGTGTAGTATAGAGGATCTCTCCTGTGTGGTGTAGTATAGAGGATGTGTCCTGTGTGGTGTAGTATAGAGGATCTCTCCTGTATGGTGTAGTATAGAGGATCTCTCCTGTGTGGTGTAGTATAGATGATCTCTCCTTTGTGGTGTAGTATAGAGGATCTCTCCTGTGTGGTGTAGTATAGAGGATCTCTCCTGTGTGGTGTAGTATAGAGGATGTGTCCTGTGTGGTGTAGTATAGAGGATCTCTCCTGTGTGGTGTAGTATAGAGGATCTGTCCTGTGTAGTGTAGTATAGAGGATCTGTCCTGTGTGGTGTAGTATAGAGGATCTCTCCTGTTTGGTGTAGTATAGAGGATCTCTCCTGTGTGGTGTAGTATAGAGGATCTGTCCTGTGTGGTGTAGTATTGAGGATCTTTCCTGTGTGGTGTAGTATAGAGGATCTCTCCTGTGTGGTGTAGTATAGAGGATCTGTCCTGTGTGGTGTAGTATAGAGGATCTCTCCTGTGTGGTGTAGTATAGAGGATCTCTCCTCTGTGGTGTAGTATAGAGGATCTGTCCTGTGTGGTGTAGTATAGAGGATCTCTCCTATGTGGTGTAGTATAGAGGATTTGTCCTGTGTGGTGTAGTATAGAGGATCTCTCCTGTGTGGTGTAGTATAGAGGATCTGTCCTGTGTGGTGTAGTATAGAGGATCTGTCCTGTGTAGTGTAGTATAGAGGATCTGTCCTGTGTGGTGTAGTATAGAGGATCTGTCCTGTGTAGTGTAGTATAGAGGATCTCTCCTGTGTGGTGTAGTATAGAGGATCTGTCCTGTGTAGTGTAGTATAGAGGATCTGTCCTGTGTGGTGTAGTATAGAGGATCTCTACAGTGTGGTGTAGTATAGAGGATCTGTCCTGTGTGGTGTAGTATAGAGGATGTGTCCTGTGTGGTGTAGTATAGAGGATCTCTCCTGTGTGGTGTAGTATAGAAGATGTCTCCTCTGTGGTGTAGTATAGAGGATCTGTCCTGTGTGGTGTAGTATAGAGGATCTGTTCTGTGTGGTGTAGTATAGAGGATCTGTCCTGTGTGGTGTAGTATAGAGGATCTGTCCTGTGTGGTGTAGTATAGAGGATGTGTCCTGTGTGGTGTAGTATAGAGGATGTGTCCTGTGTGTTGTAGTATAGAGGATCTCTCCTATGAGGTGTAGTATAGCAGATCTCTCCTGTGTGGTGTAGTATAGAGAATCTCTCCTGTGTGGTGTAGTATAGAGGATCTCTCCTGTGTGGTGTAGTATAGAGGATCTCTCCTGTGTGGTGTAGTAAAGAAGATCTCTCCTGTGTGGTGTAGTATAGAGGATGTGTCCTGTGTGGTGTAGTATAGAGGATCTGTCCTGTGTGGTGTAGTATAGAGGATCTCTCCTGTGTGGTGTAGTATAGAAGATGTCTCCTGTGTGATGTAGTATAGATGATCTGTCCTGTGTGGTGTAGTATAGAGGATCTCTCCTGTGTGGTGTAGTATAGATGATCTGTTCTCTGTGGTGTAGTATAGAGGATCTCTCCTGTGTGGTGTAGTATAGAGGGTCTCTCCTGTGTGGTGTAGTATAGAGGATCTCTCCTCTGTGGTGTAGTATAGAGGATCTCTCCTGTGTGGTGTAGTATAGAGGATCTGTCCTGTGTGGTGTAGTATAGAGGACGTGTCCTGTGTGGTGTAGTATAGAGGATGTGTCCTGTGTGGTGTAGTATAGAGGATGTGTCCTGTTTGGTGTAGTATAGAGGATCTCTCCTGTGTGGTGTAGTATAGAGGATCTGTCCTGTGTGGTGTAGTATAGAGGATCTGTCCTGTGTAGTGTAGTATAGAGGATCTGTCCTGTGTGGTGTAGTATAGAGGATGTGTAATTTGTGGTGTAGTATAGAGGTACTTTTCTGTGTGGTGTAGTATAGAACATCTCTCCTGTGTGGTATAGTATAGAGGATCTGTCCTTTGTGGTGTAGTATAGAGGATCTATCCTGTGTGGTGTAGTATAGAGGATCTCTCCAGTGTTGTGTAGTATAGAGGATCTGTCCTGTGTAGTGTAGTATAGAAGATCTGTCCTGTGTGGTGTAGTATAGAGGATGTGTCCTGTGTGGTGTAGTATAGAGGATGTGTCCTGTGGGGTGTAGTATAGAGGATGTGTCCTGTGTGGTGTAGTATAGAGGATCTCTCCTGTGTGGTGAAGTATTGAGGATCTCTACTGTGTGGTGTAGTATAGAGGATCTGTCCTGTGTAGTGTAGTATAGAGGATCTCTCCTGTGTGGTGTAGTATAGAGGATCTGTCCTGTGTGGTGTAGTATAGAGGATCTCTCCTGTGTGGTGTAGTATAGAGGATGTGTCCTGTGTGGTGTAGTATAGAGGATCTCTCCTGTGTGGTGTAGTATAGAGGATCTGTCCTGTGTAGTGTAGTATAGAGGATGTGTCCTGTGGGGTGTAGTATAGAGGATGTGTCCTGTGTGGTGTAGTATAGAGGATCTCTCCTGTGTGGTGTAGTATAGATGATCTCTCCTGTGTGGTGTAGTATAGAGGATGTGTCCTGTGTGGTGTAGTATAGAGGATCTCTCCTGTGTGGTGTAGTATAGAGGATGTGTCCTGTGTGGTGTAGTATAGAGGATCTCTCCTGTGTGGTGTAGTATAGAGGATGTGTCCTGTGTGGTGTAGTATAGAGGATCTCTCCTGTGTGGTGTAGTATAGAGGATCTGTCCTGTGTAGTGTAGTATAGAGGATCTGTCCTGTGTGGTGTAGTATAGAGGATCTCTCCTGTGTGGTGTAGTATAGAGGATCTCTCCTGTGTGGTGTAGTATAGAGGATCTGTCCTGTGTGGTGTAGTATAGAGGATCTTTCCTGTGTGGTGTAGTATAGAGGATCTCTCCTGTGTGGTGTAGTATAGAGGATCTGTCCTGTGTGGTGTAGTATAGAGGATCTCTCCTGTGTGGTGTAGTATAGAGGATCTCTCCTCTGTGGTGTAGTATAGAGGATCTGTCCTGTGTGGTGTAGTATAGAGGATCTCTCCTCTGTGGTGTAGTATAGAGGATCTGTCCTGTGTGGTGTAGTATAGAGGATCTCTCCTATGTAGTGTAGTATAGAGGATTTGTCCTGTGTGGTGTAGTATAGAGGATCTCTCCTGTGTGGTGTAGTATAGAAGATCTGTCCTGTGTGGTGTAGTATAGAGGATCTGTCCTGTGTAGTGTAGTATAGAGGATCTGTCCTGTGTGGTGTAGTATAGAGGATCTGTCCTGTGTAGTGTAGTATAGAGGATCTCTCCTGTGTGGTGTAGTATAGAGGATCTGTCCTGTGTAGTGTAGTATAGAGGATCTGTCCTGTGTGGTGTAGTATAGAGGATCTCTACAGTGTGGTGTAGTATAGAGGATCTGTCCTGTGTGGTGTAGTATAGAGGATCTCTCATGTGTTGTGTAGTATGGAGGATGTGTCCTGTGTGGTGTAGTATTGAGGATATGTCCTGTGGGGTGTAGTATAGAGGATCTGTCCTGTGTGGTGTAATATAGAGGATGTGTCCTGTGTGGTGTAGTATAGAGGATCTCTCCTGTGTGGTGTAGTATAGAAGATGTCTCCTGTGTGGTGAAGTATAGAGGATCTCTCCTATGTGGTGTAGTATAGAGGATTTGTCCTGTGTGGTGTAGTATAGAGGATCTCTCCTGTGTAGTGTAGTATAGAGGATCTGTCCTGTGTAGTGTAGTATAGAGGATCTGTCCTGTGTGGTGTAGTATAGAGGATCTGTCCTGTGTGGTGTAGTATAGAGGATGTGTCCTGTGTTGTGTAGTATAGAGGATCTCTCCTGTGTGGTGTAGTATAGAGGATGTGTCCTGTGTGGTGTAGTATAGAGGATGTGTCCTGTGTGGTGTAGTATAGAGGATCTGTCCTGTGTGGTGTAGTATAGAGGATCTCTCCTGTGTGGTGTAGTATAGAGGATCTGTCCTGTGTGGTGTAGTATAGAGGATGTGTCCTGTGTGGTGTAGTATAGAGGATGTGTCCTGTGTGGTGTAGTATAGAGGATCTCTCCTGTGTGGTGTAGTATAGAGGATCTCTCCTGTGTGGTGTAGTATAGAGGATGTGTCCTGTGTGGTGTAGTATAGAGGATCTCTCCTGTGTGGTGTAGTATAGAGGATCTCTCCTGTGTGGTGTAGTATAAAGGATGTGTCCTGTGTGGTGTAGTATAGAGGATCTGTCCTGTGAGGTGTAGTATAGAGGATCTCTCCTGTGTGGTGTAGTATAGAGGATCTGTCCTGTGTGGTGTAGTATAGAGGATGTGTCCTGTGTGGTGTAGTATAGAGGATCTCTCCTGTGTGGTGTAGTATAGAGGGTCTGTCCTGTGTGGTGTAGTATAGAGGATCTGTCCTGTGTGGTGTAGTATAGAGGATGTGTCCTGTGTGGTGTAGTATAGAGGATGTGTCCTGTGTGGTGTAGTATAGAGGATCTCTCCTATGTGGTGTAGTATAGAGGATGTGTCCTGTGTGGTGTAGTATAGAGGATCTGTCCTGTGAGGTGTAGTATAGAGGATCTCTCCTGTGTGGTGTAGTATAGAGGATCTGTCCTGTGTGGTGTAGTATAGAGGATGTGTCCTGTGTGGTGTAGTATAGAGGATCTCTCCTGTGTGGTGTAGTATAGAGGGTCTGTCCTGTGTGGTGTAGTATAGAGGATCTCTCCTGTGTGGTGTAGTATAGAGGATCTGTCCTGTGTGGTGTAGTATAGAGGATCTGTCCTGTGTGGTGTAGTATAGAGGATCTGTCCTGTGTGGGGTAGTATAGAGGATCTCTCCTGTGTGGTGTAGTATAGAGGATGTGTCCTGTGTGGTGTAGAATAGAGGATGTGTCCTGTGTGGTGTAGTATAGAGGATGTGTCCTGTGTGGTGTAGTATAGAGGATCTCTCCTGTGTGGTGTAGTATAGAGGATGTGTCCTGTGTGGTGAAGTATAGATGATCTCTCCAGTGTTGTGTAGTATAGAGGGTCTCTCCTGTGTGGTGTAGTATAGAGGATCTCTCCTGTGTGGTGTAGTATAGAGGATGTGTCCTGTGTGGTGTAGTATAGACGATCTCTCCTGTGTGGTGTAGTATAGAGGATCTGTTCTGTGTGGTGTAGTATAGAGGATCTCTCCTATGAGGTGTAGTATAGCAGATCTCTCCTGTGTGGTGTAGTATAGAGAATCTCTCCTGTGTGGTGTAGTATAGAGGATCTCTCCTGTGTGGTGTAGTATAGAGGATCTCTCCTGTGTGGTGTAGTAAAGAAGATCTCTCCTGTGTGGTGTAGTATAGAGGATCTCTCCTGTGTGATGTAGTATAGAGGATCTGTCCTGTGTGATGTAGTATAGAGGATCTCTCCTGTGTGGTGTAGTATAGAGGATCTCTCCTGTGTGGTGTAGTATAGAGGATCTCTCCTGTGTGGTGTTGTATAGAGGATCTGTCCTGTGTGGTGTAGTATAGAGGATCTCTCCTGTGTGGTGTAGTATAGAGGATTTGTCCTGTGTGGTGTAGTATAGAGGATCTGTCCTGTGTGGTGTAGTATAGAGGATCTCTCCTGTGTGGTGTAGTATAGAGGATCTGTTCTCTGTGGTGTAGTATAGAGGATCTCTCCTGTGTGGTGTAGTATAGAGGGTCTCTCCTGTGTGGTGTAGTATAGAGGATCTCTCCTGTGTGGTGTAGTATAGAGGACGTGTCCTGTGTGGTGTAGTATAGAGGATGTGTCCTGTTTGGTGTAGTATAGAGGATCTCTCCTGTGTGGTGTAGTATAGAGGATGTGTCCTGTGTGGTGTAGTATAGAGGATCTCTCCTGTGTGGTGTAGTATAGAGGATCTGTCCTGTGTGGTGTAGTATAGAGGACGTGTCCTGTGTGGTGTAGTATAGAGGATGTGTCCTGTTTGGTGTAGTATAGAGGATCTCTCCTGTGTGGTGTAGTATAGAGGATCTGTCCTGTGTGGTGTAGTATAGAGGATCTGTCCTGTGTAGTGTAGTATAGAGGATCTGTCCTGTGTGGTGTAGTATAGAGGATCTCTCCTGTGTGGTGTAGTATAGAGGATCTCTCCTGTGTGGTGTAGTATAGAGGTACTGTTCTGTGTGGTGTAGTATAGAACATCTCTCCTGTGTGGTGTAGTATAGAGGATGTGTCCTGTGGGGTGTAGTATAGAGGATGTGTCCTGTGTGGTGTAGTATAGAGGATCTCTCCTGTGTGGTGTAGTATAGAGGATCTCTACTGTGTGGTGTAGTATAGAGGATCTCTCCTGTGTGGTGTAGTATAGAGGATCTGTCCTGTGTGGTGTAGTATAGAGGATCTCTCCTGTGTGGTGTAGTATAGAGGATGTGTCCTGTGTGGTGTAGTATAGAGGATCTCTCCTGTGTGGTGTAGTATAGAGGATCTGTCCTGTGTAGTGTAGTATAGAGGATGTGTCCTGTGGGGTGTAGTATAGAGGATGTGTCCTGTGTGGTGTAGTATAGAGGATCTCTCCTGTGTGGTGTAGTATAGAGGATCTGTCCTGTGTGGTGTAGTATAGAGGATCTCTCCTGTGTGGTGTAGTATAGAGGATGTGTCCTGTGTGGTGTAGTATAGAGGATCTCTCCTGTGTGGTGTAGTATAGAGGATGTGTCCTGTGTGGTGTAGTATAGAGGATCTCTCCTGTGTGGTGTAGTATAGAGGATGTGTCCTGTGTGGTGTAGTATAGAGGATCTCTCCTGTGTGGTGTAGTATAGAGGATCTGTCCTGTGTAGTGTAGTATAGAGGATCTGTCCTGTGTGGTGTAGTATAGAGGATCTCTCCTGTGTGGTGTAGTATAGAGGATCTCTCCTGTGTGGTGTAGTATAGAGGATCTGTCCTGTGTGGTGTAGTATAGAGGATCTTTCCTGTGTGGTGTAGTATAGAGGATCTCTCCTATGTGGTGTAGTATAGAGGATTTGTCCTGTGTGGTGTAGTATAGAGGATCTCTCCTGTGTGGTGTAGTATAGAGGATCTGTCCTGTGTGGTGTAGTATAGAGGATCTGTCCTGTGTAGTGTAGTATAGAGGATCTGTCCTGTGTGGTGTAGTATAGAGGATCTGTCCTGTGTAGTGTAGTATAGAGGATCTCTCCTGTGTGGTGTAGTATAGAGGATCTCTCCTGTGTGGTGTAGTATAGAGGATCTCTCCTGTGTGGTGTAGTATAGAGGATCTGTCCTGTGTGGTGTAGTATAGAGGATCTCTACAGTGTGGTGTAGTATAGAGGATCTGTCCTGTGTGGTGTAGTATAGAGGATCTCTCATGTGTTGTGTAGTATGGAGGATGTGTCCTGTGTGGTGTAGTATTGAGGATATGTCCTGTGGGGTGTAGTATAGAGGATGTGTCCTGTGTGGTGTAGTATAGAAGATGTCTCCTGTGGGGTGTAGTATAGAGGATCTCTCCTGTGTGGTGTAGTATAGAGGATCTGTCCTGTGTAGTGTAGTATAGAGGATGTGTCCTGTGGGGTGTAGTATAGAGGATGTGTCCTGTGTGGTGTAGTATAGAGGATCTCTCCTGTGTGGTGTAGTATAGAGGATCTGTCCTGTGTGGTGTAGTATAGAGGATCTCTCCTGTGTGGTGTAGTATAGAGGATGTGTCCTGTGTGGTGTAGTATAGAGGATCTCTCCTGTGTGGTGTAGTACAGAGGATGTGTCCTGTGTGGTGTAGTATAGAGGATCTCTCCTGTGTGGTGTAGTATAGAGGATGTGTCCTGTGTGGTGTAGTATAGAGGATCTCTCCTGTGTGGTGTAGTATAGAGGATCTGTCCTGTGTGGTGTAGTATAGAGGATCTCTCCTGTGTGGTGTAGTATAGAGGATCTCTCCTGTGTGGTGTAGTATAGAGGATCTGTCCTGTGTGGTGTAGTATAGAGGATCTTTCCTGTGTGGTGTAGTATAGAGGATCTCTCCTGTGTGGTGTAGTATAGAGGATCTGTCCTGTGTGGTGTAGTATAGAGGATCTCTCCTGTGTGGTGTAGTATATAGGATCTCTCCTGTGTGGTGTAGTATAGAGGATCTCTCCTCTAAGGTGTAGTATAGAGGAACTGTCCTGTGTGGTGTAGTATAGAGGATCTCTCCTATGTGGTGTAGTATAGAGGATTTGTCCTGTGTGGTGTAGTATAGAGGATCTCTCCTGTGTGGTGTAGTATAGAGGATCTGTCCTGTGTGGTGTAGTATAGAGGATCTGTCCTGTGTAGTGTAGTATAGAGGATCTGTCCTGTGTGGTGTAGTATAGAGGATCTGTCCTGTGTAGTGTAGTATAGAGGATCTCTCCTGTGTGGTGTAGTATAGAGGATCTCTCCTGTGTGGTGTAGTATAGAGGATCTGTCCTGTGTGGTGTAGTATAGAGGATGTGTCCTGTGTGGTGTAGTATAGAGGATGTGTCCTGTGTGGTGTAGTATAGAGGATCTGTCCTGTGTGGTGTAGTATAGAGGATGTGTCCTGTGTGGTGTAGTATAGAGGATGTGTCCTGTGTGGTGTAGTATAGAGGATCTGTCCTGTGTGGTGTAGTATAGAGGATCTGTCCTGTGTAGTGTAGTATAGAGGATCTGTCCTGTGTGGTGTAGTATAGAGGATCTCTACAGTGTGGTGTAGTATAGAGGATCTGTCCTGTGTGGTGTAGTATAGAGGATCTCTCATGTGTTGTGTAGTATGGAGGATGTGTCCTGTGTGGTGTAGTATTGAGGATATGTCCTGTGGGGTGTAGTATAGAGGATCTGTCCTGTGTGGTGTAGTATAGAGGATGTGTCCTGTGTGGTGTAGTATAGAAGATGTCTCCTGTGGGGTGTAGTATAGAGGATCTCTCCTGTGTGGTGTAGTATAGAAGATGTCTCCTGTGTGGTGAAGTATAGAGGATCTCTCCTGTGTGGTGTAGTATAGAGGATCTCTCCTGTGTGGTGTGGTATAGAGGATTTGTCCTGTGTGGTGTAGTATAGAGGATCTCTCCTGTGTGGTGTAGTATAGAGGATCTGTCCTGTGTAGTGTAGTATAGAGGATCTGTCCTGTGTGGTGTAGTATAGAGGATCTGTCCTGTGTGGTGTAGTATAGAGGATGTGTCCTGTGTGGTGTAGTATAGAGGATCTCTCCTGTGTGGTGTAGTATAGAGGATGTGTCCTGTGTGGTGTAGTATAGAGGATGTGTCCTGTGTGGTGTAGTATAGAGGATCTGTCCTGTGTGGTGTAGTATAGAGGATCTCTCCTGTGTGGTGTAGTATAGAGGATCTGTCCTGTGTGGTGTAGTATAGAGGATGTGTCCTGTGTGGTGTAGTATAGAGGATCTCTCCTGTGTGGTGTAGTATAGAGGATCTCTCCTGTGTGGTGTAGTATAGAGGATGTGTCCTGTGTGGTGTAGTATAGAGGATCTGTCCTGTGAGGTGTAGTATAGAGGATCTCTCCTGTGTGGTGTAGTATAGAGGATCTGTTCTGTGTGGTGTAGTATAGAGGATCTGTCCTGTGTGGTGTAGTATAGAGGATGTGTCCTGTGTGGTGTAGTATAGAGGATGTGTCCTGTGTGGTGTAGTATAGAGGATCTGTCCTGTGATGTGTAATATAGAGGATCTCTCCTGTGTGGTGTAATATAGAGGATCTCTCCTGTGTGGTGTAGTGTAGAGGATCTCTCCTGTGTGGTGTAGTATAGAGGATCTCTCCTGTGTGGTGTAGTATAGAGGATGTGTCCTGTGTGGTGTAGTATAGAGGATCTGTCCTGTGAGGTGTAGTATAGAGGATCTCTCCTGTGTGGTGTAGTATAGAGGATCTCTCCTGTGTGGTGTAGTATAGAGGATCTCTCCTGTGTGGTGTAGTATAGAGGATCTCTCCTGTGTGGTGTAGTATAGAGGATCTGTCCTGTGTGGTGTAGTATAGAGGATGTGTCCTGTGTGGTGTAGTATAGAGGATCTCTCCTGTGTGGTGTAGTATAGAGGGTCTGTCCTGTGTGGTGTAGTATAGAGGATGTGTCCTGTGTGGTGTAGTATAGAGGATGTGTCCTGTGTGGTGTAGTATAGAGGATGTGTCCTGTGTGGTGTAGTATAGAGGATCTCTCCTGTGTGGTGTAGTAATTTAGGATGTGTCCTGTGTGGTGTAGTATAGAGGATCTCTCCTGTGTGGTGTAGTATAGAGGATCTCTCCTGTGTGGTGTAGTATAGAGGATCTGTCCTATGTGGTGTAGTATAGAGGATCTCTCCTGTGTGGTGTAGTATAGAGGATCTGTCCTGTGTGGTGTAGTATAGAGGATTTGTCCTGTGTGGTGTAGTATAGAGGATCTCTCCTGTGTGGTGTAGTATAGAGGATCTGTCCTGTGTGGTGTAGTATAGAGGATCTCTCCTATGTGGTGTAGTATAGATGATCTCTCCTGTGTGGTGTAGTATAGAGGATGCGTCCTGTGTGGTGTAGTATAGAGGATCTGTCCTGTGTGGTGTAGTATAGAGGATCTGTCCTGTGTGGTGTAGTATAGAGGATTTGTCCTGTGTGGTGTAGTATAGAGGATCTCTCCTGTGTAGTGTAGTATAGAGGATCTCTCCTGTGTAGTGTAGTATAGAGGATGTGTCCTGTGTGATGTAGTATAGAGGATGTGTCCTGTGTGGTGTAGTATAGAGGATCTCTCCTGTGTGGTGTAGTATAGAGGATGTGTCCTGTGTGGTGTAGTATAGAGGATCTGTCCTGTGTGGTGTAGTATAGAGGATGTCTCCTGTGTGGTGTAGTATAGAGGATCTCTCCTGTGTGGTGTAGTATAGAGGATCTGTCCTGTGTAGTGTAGTATAGAGGATCTCTCCTGTGTAGTGTAGTATAGAGGATCTGTCCTGTGTAGTGTAGTATAGAGGATCTCTCCTGTGTGGTGTAGTATAGAGGATATGTCCTGTGTGGTGTAGTATAGAGGATCTCTCCTGTGTGGTGTAGTATAGAGGATATCTCCTGTGTGGTGTAGTATAGAGGATGTGTCCTGTGTGGTGTAGTATAGAGGACCTGTCCTGTGTAGTGTAGTATAGAGGATCTGTCCTGTGTGGTGTAGTATAGAGGATGTGTCCTGTGTGGTGTAGTATAGAGGATGTGTTATGTGTGGTGTAGTATAGAGGATCTGTCCTGTGTGGTGTAGTATAGAGGATCTCTCCTGTGTGGTGTAGTATAGAGGATCTGTCCTGTGTGGTGTAGTATAGGGGATCTCTCCTGTGTGGTGTAGTATAGAGGATGTGTCCTGTGTGGTGTAGTATAGAGGATCTGTCCTGTGTGGTGTAGTAAAGAGGATCTCTCCTGTGTGGTGTAGTATAGAGGATCTCTCCTGTGTGGTGTAGTATAGAGGATCTCTCCTGTGTGGTGTAGTATAGAGGATATCTCCTGTGTGGTGTAGTATAGAGGATCTGTTCTGTGTGGTGTAGTATAGAGGATCTCTCCTGTGTGGTGTAGTATAGAGGATCTGTCCTGTGTGGTGTAGTATAGAGGATCTCTCCTGTGTGGTGTAGTATAGAGGATCTGTCCTGTGTGGTGTAGTATAGAGGATCTCTCCTGTGTGGTGTAGTATAGAGGATGTGTCCTGTGTGGTATAGTATAGAGGATCTGTCCTGTGTGGTGTAGTATAGAGGATGTGTCCTGTGTGGTGTAGTATAGAGGATCTGTCCTGTGTGGTGTAGTATAGAGGATCTGTCCTGTGTGGTGTAGTATAGAGGATCTCTCCTGTGTGGTGTAGTATAGAGGATGTGTCCTGTGTGGTGTAGTATAGAGGATCTGTCCTGTGTGGTGTAGTATAGAGGATCTGTCCTGTGTCGTGTAGTATAGAGGATGTCTCCTGTGTGGTGTAGTATAGAAGATGTGTCCTGTGTGGTGTAGTAATTTAGGATGTGTCCTGTGTGGTGTAGTATAGAGGATCTCTCCTGTGTGGTGTAGTATAGAGGATCTCTCCTGTGTGGTGTAGTATAGAGGATGTGTCCTGTGTGGTGTAGTATAGAGGATCTCTCCTGTGTGGTGTAGTATAGAGGATGTGTCCTGTGTGGTGTAGTATAGAGGATGTGTCCTGTGTGGTGTAGTATAGAGGATCTGTCCTGTGGGGTGTAGTATAGAGGATATGTCCTGTGTGGTGTAGTATAGAGGATCTCTCCTGTGTGGTGTAGTATAGAGGATCTCTCCTGTGTGGTGTAGTATAGAGGATCTCTCCTGTGTAGTGTAGTATAGAGGATATGTCCTGTGTGGTGTAGTATAGAGGATCTCTCCTGTGTGGTGTAGTATAGAGGATCTCTCCTGTGTGGTGTAGTATAGAGGATGTGCCCTGTGTGGTGTAGTATAGAGGATCTCTCCTGTGTGGTGTAGTATAGAGGATCTGTCCTGTGTGGTGTAGTATAGAGGATCTCTCCTGTGTGGTGTAGTATAGAGGATCTGTCCTGTGTGGTGTAGTATAGAGGATCTGTCCTGTGTAGTGTAGTATAGAGGATCTCTCCTGTGTGGTGTAGTATAGAGGATCTGTCCTGTGTGGTGTAGTATAGAGGATCTCTCCTGTGTGGTGTAGTATAGAGGATCTCTCCTGTGTGGTGTAGTATAGAGGATCTCTCCTGTGTGGTGTAGTATAGAGGATCTCTCCTGTGTGGTGTAGTATAGAGGATCTCTCCTGTGTGGTGTAGAATAGAGGATCTGTCCTGTGTGGTGTAGTATAGAGGATCTCTCCTGTGTGGTGTAGTATAGAGGATCTGTCCTGTGTGGTGTAGTATAGAGGATGTATCCTGTGTGGTGTAGTATAGAGGACCTCTCCTGTGTAGTGTAGTATAGAGAATGTGTCCTGTGTGGTGTAGTATAGAGGATCTCTCCTGTGTGGGGTAGTATAGAGGATCTGTCCTGTGTAGTGTAGTATAGAGGATGTCTCCTGTGTGGTGTACTATAGAGGATCTGTCCTGTGTGGTGTAGTATAGAGGATCTGTCCTGTGTGGTGTAGTATAGAGGATCTGTCCTGTGTGGTGTAGTATAGAGGATGTGTCCTGTGTGGTGTAGTATAGAGGATGTGTCCTGTGTAGTGTAGTATAGAGGATCTCTCCTGTGTGGTGTAGTATAGAGGATGTGTCCTGTGTGGTGTAGTATAGAGGATCTCTCCTGTGTGGTGTAGTATAGAGGATCTCTCCTGTGTGGTGTAGTATAGAGGATCTGTCCTGTGTGGTGTAGTATAGAGGATCTCTCCTGTGTGGTGTAGTATAGAGGATGTGTCCTGTGTGGTGTAGTATAGAGGATCTGTCCTGTGTGGTGTAGTATAGAGGATCTCTCCTGTGTGGTGTAGTATAGAGGATCTCTCCTGTGTGGTGTAGTATAGAGGATGTGTCCTGTGTGGTGTAGTATAGAGGATCTCTCCTGTGTGGTGTAGTATAGAGGATGTGTCCTGTGTGGTGTAGTATAGAGGATCTCTCCTGTGTGGTGTAGTATAGAGGATGTGTCCTGTGTGGTGTAGTATAGAGGATCTCTCCTGTGTAGTGTAGTATAGTGAATCTCTCCTGTGTGGTGTAGTATAGAGGATCTCTCCTGTGTGGTGTAGTATAGAGGATCTGTCCTGTGTGGTGTAGTATAGAGGATCTGTCCTGTGTGGTGTAGTATAGAGGATGTGTCCTGTGTAGTGTAGTATAGAGGATCTCTCCTGTGTGGTGTAGTATAGAGGATCTCTCCTGTGTAGTGTAGTATAGAGGATCTGTCCTGTGTAGTGTAGTATAGAGGATCTGTCCTGTGTGGTGTAGTATAGAGGATCTCTCCTGTGTAGTGTAGTATAGAGGATCTGTCCTGTGTGGTGTAGTATAGAGGATCTCTCCTGTGTAGTGTAGTATAGAGGATCTGTCCTGTGTAGTGTAGTATAGAGGATCTCTCCTGTGTGGTGTAGTATAGAGGATCTCTCCAGTGTGGTGTAGTATAGAGGATCTGTCCTGTGTAGTGTAGTATAGAGGATCTGTCCTGTGTGGTGTAGTATAGAGGATCTCTCCTGTGTAGTGTAGTATAGAGGATCTGTCCTGTGTAGTGTAGTATAGAGGATCTGTCCTGTGTAGTGTAGTATAGAGGATCTCTCCTGTGTAGTGTAGTATAGTGAATCTCTCCTGTGTGGTGTAGTATAGAGGATCTCTCCTGTGTGGTGTAGTATAGAGGATCTGTCCTGTGTGGTGTAGTATAGAGGATCTGTCCTGTGTGGTGTAGTATAGAGGATGTGTCCTGTGTAGTGTAGTATAGAGGATCTCTCCTGTGTGGTGTAGTATAGAAGATGTCTCCTGTGTGGTGTAGTATAGAGGATCTGTCCTGTGTGGTGTAGTATAGAGGATCTCTCCTGTGTGGTTTAGTATAGAGGATCTCTCCTGTGTAGTGTAGTATAGAGGATCTGTCCTGTGTAGTGTAGTATAGAGGATCTGTCCTGTGTGGTGTAGTATAGAGGATCTCTCCTGTGTAGTGTAGTATAGAGGATCTGTCCTGTGTGGTGTAGTATAGAGGATCTCTCCTGTGTAGTGTAGTATAGAGGATCTCTCCTGTGTGGTGTAGTATAGAGGATCTCTCCTGTGTGGTGTAGTATAGAGGATCTCTCCTGTGTGGTGTAGTATAGAGGATCTGTCCTGTGTAGTGTAGTATAGAGGATCTGTCCTGTGTGGTGTAGTATAGAGGGTGTGTCCTGTGTAGTGTAGTATAGAGGATGTGTCCTGTGTGGTGTAGTATAGAGGATCTCTCCTGTGTGGTGTAGTATAGAGGATCTGTCCTGTGTAGTGTAGTATAGAGGATCTGTCCTGTGTGGTGTAGTATAGAGGATGTGTCCTGTGTGGTGTAGTATAGAGGATGTGTTATGTGTGGTGTGGTGTAGTATAGAGGATCTGTCCTGCGTGGTGTAGTATAGAGGATCTCTCCTGTGTAGTGTAGTATAGAGGATCTCTCCTGTGTGGTGTAGTATAGAGGATCTCTCCTGTGTGGTGTAGTATAGAACATCTCTCCTGTGTGGTGTAGTATAGAGGATCTCTCCTGTGTGGTGTAGTATAGAGGATCTGTCCTGTGTGGTGTAGTATAGAGGATCTTTCCTGTGTGGTGTAGTATAGAGGATCTCTCCTGTGTGGTGTAGTATAGAGGATCTCTCCTGTGTGGTGTAGTATAGAGGATCTCTCCTGTGTGGTGTAGTATAGAGGATCTCTCCTGTGTGGTGTAGTATAGAGGATCTCTCCTGTGTGGTGTAGTATAGAGGATCTCTCCTGTGTGGTGTAGTATAGAGGATCTCTCCTGTGTGGTGTAGTATAGAGGATCTGTCCTGTGTGGTGTAGTATAGAGGATCTCTCCTGTGTGGTGTAGTATAGAGGATCTGTCCTGTGTGGTGTAGTATAGAGGATCTCTCCTGTGTGGTGTAGTATAGAACATCTCTCCTGTGTGGTGTAGTATAGAGGATCTCTCCTGTGTGGTGTAGTATAGAGGATCTGTCCTGTGTGGTGTAGTATAGAGGATCTTTCCTGTGTGGTGTAGTATAGAGGATCTCTCCTGTGTGGTGTAGTATAGAGGATCTCTCCTGTGTGGTGTAGTATAGAGGATCTCTCCTGTGTGGTGTAGTATAGAGGATCTCTCCTGTGTGGTGTAGTATAGAGGATCTGTCCTGTGTGGTGTAGTATAGAGGATCTCTCCTGTGTGGTGTAGTATAGAGGATCTGTCCTGTGTGGTGTAGTATAGAGGATCTCTCCTGTGTGGTGTAGTATAGAGGATCTCTCCTGTGTGGTGTAGTACAGAGGATCTGTCCTGTGTGGTGTAGTATAGAGGATCTGTCCTGTGTGGTGTAGTATAGAGGATCTGTCCTGTGTGGTGTAGTATAGAGGATCTGTCCTGTGGGGTAGTATAGAGGATCTCTCCTGTGTGGTGTAGTATAGAGGATCTCTCCTGTGTGGTGTAGTATAGAGGATCTGTCCTGTGTGGTGTAGTATAGAGGATCTTTCCTGTGTGGTGTAGTATAGAGGATCTCTCCTGTGTGGTGTAGTATAGAGGATCTCTCCTGTGTGGTGTAGTATAGAGGATCTCTCCTGTGTGGTGTAGTATAGAGGATCTCTCCTGTGTGGTGTAGTATAGAGGATCTGTCCTGTGTGGTGTAGTATAGAGGATCTCTCCTGTGTGGTGTAGTATAGAGGATCTGTCCTGTGTGGTGTAGTATAGAGGATCTCTCCTGTGTGGTGTAGTATAGAGGATCTCTCCTGTGTGGTGTAGTATAGAGGATCTGTCCTGTGTGGTGTAGTATAGAGGATCTCTCCTGTGTGGTGTAGTATAGAGGATCTGTCCTGTGTGGTGTAGTATAGAGGATGTGTCCTGTGTAGTGTAGTATAAAGTGACCCATGTGCAATGTCTTGCAGGGGATCCTTACAGTGACAATTGTTGGGTGTCACATTTCTTAGGTGCCTTTTTTATTTATTGAAATACTTTTGTATTTGCACACTGTCATCTGGTTTATTTAACTGACACTGTCCATGTAAGGCCCCTTTCACACTGCCGGTATGCTCCGGCAAATTCGGCAGTCAAACTTCCTTTTTTTTGCAGTTTACTGGCCGTAATTTTGCCAGAGCATACCGGCCAATAACGGGTCCCGATGGAACCTATTGTTTTCTATAGCCGCCGTTATTTTTGGAGAAAAAAGCCAGAGAAAAAGACGATGCAAGCACTATTTTTTCTCTGGATTTTCTTGATCCTAAAATAACGGGCTTCACACTGCCGTAGACAGCCAGCAGTGTGAATGTAGTGTGATAGGTAAAGGATGAGATGAGAAATGGTTTTCCAATGTGCACACACAGCAGGAGCCTTTGAAAAAAGAAGGCAGAGAATGTCCTAGTCCAGTATCTCTAGAGGAAGTCATAGTAATGTAGTCCAGGACAGCATGGAGTAAGGAGCTCCTACTAAGATTTTAGTCCATAAGACTGTTCAAGTAAACAATAGTTTGTGTGCCTATGGGGTAATTTATACAAGGACCCCATAGCTACTTACTAGGATCCAAATAATCCAGACTTAGTGCAGCAAAGCTATCACATTGCAAACTATTCAGAACTGCACCCTACAGCTGGGAATTGCTGTACAAATCAGACAAGCAAAGCCTCTTATTTAAACCGTGGGACAAGCTGATTCATTTTTCTACCTCTGAGCAATACTATAGGACAAGCAGACCAGATTCTTCTGTCTTTTGGCTTCACCTTTAAAAAACGATCTAGAGAGCAAAAGCAGAAGACAGAACCAGCTACATATCTTTAAACGGGTACACCACTGCTCCAGCGTTTGGATCATTTAGTTCTGAACGATGAGTGCGGGCCTCCTGATGTCACGCCACGCAGGGCTGGTGCAAGGATTTTTGACGCCCTAGGCGAAAGTAAATTTTGCCACCCCCCTTGACCACGCCCACTGGCTACGCCCTTTGACGCGCCCAACCTTACTACAAACCCCCTCCTCATTTAATCTCTTTACTACTGGGATGACACACTGTAACAAACCTGATCCTCATGTAATCTTCTTACTACTGGGGTGACACACTATAACAAACCTCCTCCTCGTGTAATCTCCTTAGTACTGAGGTGACACATTGTAAAAAAACCTCCTCCTCATGTAATCTCCTTACCACTGGGGTGACACACTGTAATAAAAAACCTCCTCTACATGCAATCTCCTTACTACTGGGATGACACACTGTAACAAACCTCCTCATCATGTAATCTCCTTACTACTGGGGTGACACACTGTAACAAACCCTCTCCTCATTTAATCTCCTTACTACTGGGATGACACACTGTAACAAACCTCCTCCTCATGTAATCTCCTTACTACTGGGGTGACACACTGTAGCAAACCTCCTCCTCATGTAATCTCCTTACTACTGGGGTGACACACTGTAACAAACATCCTCCTCATGTAATCACCTTACTACTGGGGTGACACACTGTAGCAAACCCTCTCCTCATGTCATCACCTTACTACTGGGGTGACACACTGTAACAACCCTCCTCCTCATGTAATCTCCTTACTACTGAGGTGACACACTGTAAAAAAAAACTCCTCTACATGCATTCACCTTACTACTGGGGTGACACACTGTAACAAACCTCCTCCTCATGTAATCTCCTTACTACTGGGGTGACACACTGTAACAAACCTCCTCCTCATGTAATCTCCTTACTACTGGGGTGACACACTGTAACAAACCTCCTCCTTATGTAATCTCCTTACTACTGAGGTGGCACACTGTAACAAACCTCCTCCTCATGTAATCTCCTTACTACTGGGGTGACACACTGTAGCAAACCCTCTCCTCATGTAATCTCCTTACTACTGAGGTGACACACTGTAAAAAAAAACTCCTCTACATGCAATCACCTTACTACTGGGTTGACACACTGTAACAAACCTCCTCCTCATGTAATCTCCTTACTACTGGGGTGACACACTGTAACAAACCTCCTCCTCATGTAATCTCCTTACTACTGGGGTGACACACTGTAACAAACCTCCTCCTCATATAATCTCCTTACTACTGGGGTGACACACTGTAACAAACCCCCTCTTCATGTAATCTCCTTACTACTGGGGTGACACACTGTAACAAACCTCCTCCTCATGTAATCACCTTACTACTGGGGTGACACATTGTAACAACCCTCCTCTTCATGTAATCTCCTCACTACTGGGGTGACACACTGTAACAACCCTCCTCTTCATGTAATCTCCTTACTACTGGGGTGACACACTGTAACAAAGCCCCGTGCATGCTGGGAGTTGAAGTTTGTCAACATCTGGAGGGCCACCAGTTTGAAACCCCTGGTTTACAGGTATCCAGGAAATGTGGTGACTTTGGAGCTACAGTATAAACATATACAAGCTTTTGCTCGCGGCTTCGCTCGCGTTAAATTTGGGGTAACATAGATCTAGGGTTTAGGGTGGGCGTTGATGACTCAATGAGTCAGGCCTACTCTTTTTACATATATAGATAAATAAATATTATTTTTTTTCCTGGAGTACCCTTTTAAAGTGAATGAAGGTTCTGGTGGAAACAGTGCTGCCACCATAACCACTGTGACTCAGACCATGACCAAAGTAAAGATTACTTAAAGGGGTACTCTGGTGAAAACCTTTTTTCTTTTACATCCACTGGTGGCAGAAAGTTAAACATATTTGTAAATTCCTTCTATTAAAAAATCTTAATCCTTCCAGTACTTATTAGCTGCTGAATGCTGCAGAGGAAATTCCTTTCTTTTTGGAACACTGATGACATCACGAGCACAGTGCTCTCTGCTGACATCTCTGTCCATTTTAGCAACCATGCATAGCAGATGTATGCTAAGGGCAGCATGGTGGCTTAGTGGTAAGCTCTGCTGCCTTGCAGTGCTGGGGACTTGGATTCAAATCCCACTAAGGACAACAATAAATAAAATGTTATTATTATTATAATAACGTCAGCAGAGAGAACTGTGCTCGTGATGTCATCAGAGAGCATTCCAAAAAGAAAAGAATTTCCTCTGTAGTATTCAGCAGCTAATAAGTACAGGAAGGATTAAGATTTTTTAATAGAAGTAATTTACAAATATGTTTAACTTTCTGCCACTAGTTGATTTAAAAGAAAAAAGGTTTTCACCGGAGTACCCCTTTAACATTCTCACTCATCTCTACTATTTTTGTTCTTTCTGTGCAGCCTTAAGTCTTCTGCTAAAGGATCGGTTAATGTTCCTGTGCAGTGTAATAAAACATTCCTATAATTTTCCTGACACGTCTGTTTCAATTATTACTTGTATTCCCCACAAAATAACAATTTCTATCTCTTCTTAGATCTCGGCATTGTGCCGTTTCTCTTTGTCAGTTTTGATTGAGCAACATGTATAGGTCCATCTGATCCGAGATCATATGAAGTATGAAGAGTAAAGCCGTAACGCAATGGATTCACTAATAATAGTGGAATGGAAAAATACATGTTCTTTATTTCATCACGGACATATCTACAATGATTAACTATGAGGAGGGCTGAAAAGAGACAGCGATAACAGCATCAAAAGGGGCCTTGATGTTTGTGATGAAAGTGCAGTCTTATATCTGTGTACATCATTAGAAAACACATGAAATATTGGGTACGGTAATGGGTGGCAGTGACAGACATAGCAACGCTGAGGAAGGTTCCGAGGCAATGAAGCGAACGGCCGAGTTACATCGCAAAATATTTTATAAACAGGATGCCCTAATTTAGAGATAAGTTTTATGTATAAAACAGAGGTTAACGGAAAGGGCTCTCCGAGGCTTCATCCAAATGGCTACATAAGTGATCTGTAGAGAAGGCATAGACACTACGTCATAGATGAGATTGGATTTCAGCAAGACAAAGGTTTCCCAACTTTACCACTAGGGAAAAGTTTTAGAGGAATCATCCCGAATTTTAAATGGGCACTGTCAGATGCAAAAACTTGTGATGTCACGCCCCCTCCCATAGACTTGCCTAGCAGGGGCGGGGGGGGGGGGGGGGGTGACGTCACACGTGGGCAGAATCGTGACGTCACGATACTCCGGCCCCATGGTCGCATAGGGGATAAGATGTCTCAGGGCCAGAGTACCCCTTTAAAGAGGTTATCCAGCAGGTGAGGGTACAAAATTATGCCCATTGGGTGAGATATAACAAAATAAACCTTTACTTACCTCCAGTGCTCCCGGGGTGACTCCACTGCCTACTACGGTCCCCCGATGTGATCCCCTTCCTGAGCTGCAGTGTGATGCTTGGGCCGGAGTGATATCAGGTCCCAGTGTGTCATTCAGTTGTTCAGCCAATCACTGGCTGAGGTGGGACATCCCTGAGGACAGTGATTGGCTGAGCGGCAGTAGGACACACTGGGACCTGGCGTCATTCCGGGCACAAATATTACGCTGCAGCTTAGAGGATCACAGCCAGGGACACTGGAGGCACCAAGAAAGTGCTGGAGGTGAGTAGAGGTTTATTTTTTGTATATACAATGGCCGCTTGCCTATTGCAGATTCAGTCTTCCCAGCCTGGTGCAGGTCTACAATTTAGTTTCTGGTGTCCTTTGACAGCTCTTTGGTCTTGGCCATAGTGGAGTTTGGAGTGTGACTGTTTGAGGTTGTGGACAGGTGTCTTTTATACTGATAACAAGTTCAAACAGGAGCCATTAATACAGGTAACGAGTGGAGGACAGAGTAGACTCTTAAAGAAGAAGTTACAGGTCTCCGAGAGCCAGAAATCTTGCTGGTTTGTAGGTGACCAAATACTTATTTTCCACTGTAATTTGCAAATAAATTCTTTAAAAATCAGACAATGTGATGTTATGGCTTTTTTTTTCTCATTGTGTCTCTCATAGTTAAGGTATACCTTCTTTTTTTCTTTATTTATTTATTTTTAATCAACTGGTGCCAGAAAGTTAAACAGATTTGTAAATAACTTTTGTTAAAAAATATTCCTGTACTTAAAAGCTGCTGAATACTACAGAGGAATTTTTTTTTTTTGGAACACAGTGCTCTCTGCTGACATCACGAGCACAGTGCTCTCTGCTGACATCTCTGTCCATTTTAGGAACAGCATATGTTTGTTATGGGGATTTTCTCCAACTCTGGACAGTTCTTAAAATGGACAGAGATGTCTCTGGACTGTTCTTAAAATGAAGAGAGCACTGTGCTCGTGATGTCAGCAGAGAGCTCTGTGTTTGGAAAAAGAAAATAATTTCCTCTGTAGAAAATAATTTCCTTCCTTCAGCAGCTAATTAGTACTGGAAGGATTAAGATGTTTAAATAGATGTAATTTACAAATCTGATTAACTTTCTGGCACCAGTTAATTTAAAATAAAGTTTTCCACCGGAGTACCCCTTTAACATAAAAACTTGATTTAAAATAGATCCTTTTCTGATGAACATTCCCTTTAAATGAAAGTGTTGTTATCTGTCATGTCCTTTGCATGACAATATTCAAGTTAATAAAATATGATACCCAGCACTCACCAGTAATGCACAGTGAAGATTCATTATGCCATAGTGTAGTACAAGGATGCGTTTTGGCGTGAAAGCCTTCCTCAGCTGTCTGCCATAGGCAGACAGCTGAGGAAGGCTTCACATCGAAACGCATCCTTGTACTACACTGTGGCATAATAAATCTTCACTTTTTGATTACTGGTGAGTGCTGGGTATCATCTTTCTTCTACCTGTGGCTTTACACTACCTCGTGCAACACCACAGATTCCACGGAAGTGCCAACATATCCCCATAATGTTCATGTTCAATCCCTGTAAGCTGAAAACCTAATTTCCTTTTTTCTTTTTATTTTTTTTTTTAATATAAACACTACAGCATATGAGACTAGGGAAACTGGATGACTTTTTTTTTTTGTTTGTTTGTTTGAGTTTTTTTAGTAACTACTTTAGAGAATCCAGACTAAACCCAGGCTATATAGGTGAGCAGTAAACCAGCTGGGGATTTAGGCCATTTTTACTAACTTGATGTCCTTGATAAGACCTTGATGAGACATTTTGGTCCCAAGTATCTAAAGTATCACACATTAGCTAGTAAGCATGCATGACCTAAAACATTGCAAGTGCTATTTTCTTCCTGTCACAGCTTTATTTTTTATCTGCCTTTAAGGAATAATATACGGTATGATGTCAGCTTCTGAGAGGAAAGTTTGATAACATCGACCAAGGTCAAAGTCATATGAAAAAAGTAACACGGTAGTTATGGCAGTAATGTTGGTCTATGTATAGTGTTTTTTTTTGCTCATTATCAGTATGGTGGCATTATTCAGTCACTGAGTGGTGGTAATGGTAGTGGCCATGGGATATGTGACGTATTGGGCTTGACACCATGAAGAAGACCGGGGCTCAATACGTTACACAGTCACAAGGCTAATCACTGGCCGAGGAGGGACATTACTGCGGCCAGTGATTAGGTGAGCAGCAGTCTGACATGTCAACACCCGGTTGACAAGGCAGAGGACCACATCGGAGGACTGGAGCAGGATACAGGAGGCTTCGAGGGAGCATCAAAATGAAAGTCCATATTTATTCATTTTTTTAAAATATATTTTTATTAAACAATTTTCAAAAAACAAAGACACAAAACTAAAATAAGATGATTGTGCAAGATGTCAAATAACAGAGGCAATAACCAGGACAGGACAAAGAGTGTAATGGAGTATACATCGCTATTTATAGCAAGTAAGTCACCCAATACTTTAGCCCCCCCATTTAGTAACCCCTAATCGACCATGAAGAAATAAGAGACGGTGGGTCAGGAAAAGGTTGCATCAGCCTCCACGGAGCAAGTAAACATGAAGAAACATATGGTGCCAATAGGAAGAGGGAGGCACAGTACATCTCCCCGGGCCCCATACCAGACAAAAGAGCATCAAGTGCTGCTCCTCAGTCCAGGAACCCCAATCGACCTCAGTAACAGCTCCCTTGATTCCCAGGGGGTCCAAGCCAAGAGCAGTAGTACTCAAAATGGTTGGAGACTATATTATGTATCCGGCAATCATAATGCCCCTAGGGAACCTCTTAGAGATTCCACATTATACCAAGTGGTACAGTGCATAGTGAAAGTATTTGGCCCCCTTCAATTTTTTGACCTTTTGGCACATTTCAGGCTTCAAACATAAAGATATAAAACTGTAATTTTTTGTGAAATATCAACAACAAGTGGGACAAAATCATGAAGTGGAACAAAATGTATTGGATATTTAAAACTTTGTTAACAAAAAAAAAACTGAAAAATTGGGCATGCAAAATTATTCAGCCCCTTTAGTTTCAGTGCAGCAAACTCTCTCCAGAAGTTCAGTGAGGATCTCTGAATGATCCAATGTTGACCTAAATGACTAATGATGATAAATAGAATTCACCTGTGTGTAATCAAGTCTCCGTATAAATGCACCTGCACTGTGATAGTCTCAGAGGTCCGTTTAAAGCGCAGAGAGCATCATGAAGAACAAGGAACACACCAGGCAGGTCCGAGATACTGTTGTGGAGAAGTTTAAAGCCAGATATGGATACAAAAAGATTTCCCAAGCTTTAAACATCCCAAGGAGCACTGTGCAAGCGATAATATTGAAATGGAAGGAGTATCAGACCACTGCAAATCTACGAAGACCTGGCTGTCCCTCTAAACTTTCAGCTCATACAAGGAGAAGATTGATCAGAGATGCAGCCAAGAGGTCCATGATCAATCTGGATGAACTGCAGAGATCTACAGCTGAGGTGGGAGACTCTGTTCATAGGACAACAATCAGTCGTATACTACACAAATCTGGCCTTTATGCAAGAGTGGCAAGAAGAAAGCCATTTCTTAAAGATAGCCATAAAAAGTGTTGTTTAAAGCTTGCCACAAGCCACCTGGGAGACACACCAAACATGTGGAAGAAGGTGCTTTGGTCAGATGAAACCAAAATTGAACTTTTTGGCAACAATGCAAAATGTTATGTTTGGCGTAAAAGCAACACAGCTCATCACCCTGAACAAACCATCCCATGGTGGCAGCATCATGGTTTGGGCCTGCTTTTCTTCAGCAGGGACAGGGAAGATGGTTAAAATTGATGGGAGGGTGGATGGAGCCAAATACAGGACCATTCTGGAAGAAAACCTGATGGAGTCTGCAAAAGACCTGAGACTGGGACGGAGATTTGTCTTCCAACAAGACAATGATCCAAAACATAAAGCAAAAGCACAAATAAACATATCCAGGTGTTAGAATGGCCAAGTCAAAGTCCAGACCTGAATCCAATCTCGAATCTGTGGAAAGAACTGAAAACTGCTGTTCACAAACGCTCTCCATCCAACCTCACTGAGCTCGAGCTGTTTTGCAAGGAGGAATGGGCAAAAATTTCAGTCTATCGATGTGCAAAACTGATACAAACATACCCCAAGGGACTTACAGCTGTAATCGCAGCAAAAGGTGGCGCTACAGAGTATTAACTTAAGGGGGCTGAATAATTTTGCACGCCCAATTTTTCAGTTTTTAATTTGTTAAAAAAGTTTGAAATATCCAATAAGTTTTGTTCCACTCCATGATTGTGTCCCACTTGTTGTTGATTCTTTACAAAAAATTTGTATTATATCTTTATGTTTGAAGCCTGAAATGTGGCAAAAGGTCGAAAAAGTTCAAAGGGGCTGAATACTTTCACTATGCACTGTATATCTAAATGGTCTTACAATCTCGATGATCCCCTGGGAGTCAAAGTGAGTAACAATAAATGACTACCATTTGCGGAAGAAACGCTTAGTACCATAGTCAGAGTGCTGCTCAGCGTCTAAGTGGTCCACTGCAAGTAAAGACTTCAACATGGTTATCAACATAGGCAAATCTGAAGTGGTAGATTCTAACCATCTAGCGAACAGACACCTCAATGCAACTAGCAGGACAATATGGCTAAACCGGGGATACCTCGCCTCCTCCTCCCCTCCTCCCTCTGGTGGTCGTAATTGGTGGAATAGCAATGACTGTGGTGTTAACGGGACCCGCACCTTCCAATGATCCCATATGTATGACTGTATAAGGCACCAGTAATCGGCTGAGTGAGAGCATTCCAAGACTCCATGATACATGTTTGTGAGTGGGGTTTGGCACTTAGGACAGTAAGTGATCCTATCTGGGAAAGATGGAGAGGGCAAAATGTTAAAACCATATAAGGCTGCGTGGGCCACCTTTAAATAAGTCTCCCTCCATCTCTTATTAATAAAATTTTTCCAAACTGCGTCCCACCCTCGTAGGACTACGTCAGTAATGTCAGTATCTCCTGTCCAGCGCTCCCACGTACGGAACACATGTTTGGGGTAAATTTTTAGAAAGCGGTTACGGAAGGCTGCATACAGATCGGAAATCGATCGTCTTTGGGGTTCACTACCTTTGGTGTCATCTAAAATGTGGGTCGGAGCTTCCTTCGATAGATCCCGCAATCTAAAGGAGCAGAAGGCATGCACCTGGTTGGCATATAGAGTAAATGCCGGGGAAGTTTTAGCATACTGAGCATTTCCCCCATCTACGGTCAACCCTATTGATCAGTCGCCCCACCATCTGAACCCCTTTAGAAAGCCAAAGTCAAAACCACGGGAAGATCTACCCTGCAGGAATTCTGGATGGTCATGCAAGGGCATCCATTTGGATAGCAGAAATCAGAGGCCAAAAACCTTCCGCACTTCCTTCTAGGTCATTATTGTATCATGCAGTAGCACTGAACCCCTGACCCCCGCCGGGAGTTTAGCGTAAGAAGCGTGGAGTAATGCCGACAAAGACCAGGGGGCAGCAAGCTCCTCTTCCACTGCTAGAGTGGAGAATTAATTGGAGGTATGCAGCCAATCAAGCGCATGGCAGAACAAGCAAGCCAAATTATAGCCCCTAACATTTGAGGAATTGACCCCCCCCCCCCCCCTCCGCCTTACAAAGCATGAGCTTCTGCAGAGCCATACGCGGGCGCTTGTCCTGCCACAGGAATCATTGAAAGGCCAAGTTGAGTCGTCTAACATCAGCATGCTTAAGTAGGAGTGGGATTGTTTGCAAAGGATGCAATAAGCACGGGAAACTAATCATTTTAACTAGATGGCATCTACCTAGAAAAGATAGAGGCAAATTCTCCCATCGCTTTAATTCAGCCAATATACGCTGAAAAAGCGGTGCATTGATGAGTGAATAAAGCTTGTCAGGAGTCTTCCCAATGCAAATGCCTAAGTATGTGAGAAAAGAGAACGCCACTGTGACGCCCAGTACAGTCGCATCTGAAAGCCACTCGGGAGAATGGCAATAGCAAACTCTTTGCGGCATTAACCCTGTAGCCTGTAAAATTCCCCACATAAGATAGAAAAGTGGGAATTTTGGGGATAGCCTCTCTGGGGTTACTGAGGTAAAGAAGTTCATCGTCGGCAAACATGGACAATTTGATCTCCCGTGTGCCCGCAAATATACCCTTGTAGATCAAAAAGCGGGCCAATGGTTCAATCGCTAGATCAAACAACTAGGACGACAGGGGTGCCCCTTACGTGTACCTTTTGCTAACATGAGGGGGAGGACAAAATACCCAGCCTATGCACTCTAGCCGTAAGACCCTCGTAAAGGCAACCTATTGTTGTGCTAATTATAGCTGATTGAGCCCCAAAAATGAATCACTATGTTTAATATGCTTCATAGCATAAGAGCATAATGTCAGCCATTTTGGGTCTGTTCTGACATAGACCAAAAGGAATTCTAAAGTCCTTTTCTGTCTAAATGCCAGTCTGGGAGTACAATGGTCCTTCTATCTTATTTATGATGTTTAGATAAGGGACTGATAAGGGGTCTGGTTACACTCTCTCTAGACATCACTACTAAAATTCACCCAAGTAAAGGGGGGTGAGATAACGACTAGTGGATTATTCCTAAGACTTTGTGAATGTTATCCTGTTTAACAGTTAATTACCCATTTGACTGGACAGAAACATTCACACATCTGTGTGGAGAATCATCCATTGTATTTCTTATCTGTTCAATAATTTAAAATGTCTATTGACGACCCTAAGTCTACAAGAATTCAGGGTTGATTACTATATAGATGTCAAAAGTAAGACCTGTTTGTTAATTATTGGTCCACATTTCAAAGTGTGGAATGTTGTTTAAGACCAATTATTGACAGTTAACCCTTAATGGTAATGATGCTAATTGCTTATGCAATAGCAACCCCTAGTGTATGGGTTGGTGACATTACACCACAGGAAAGGCATTATGGGTGATATGCTCAATGCATTCTGGGTAGTATAGTGATGTCATAGTCATTACCATATGTACACGCCTAACCTACATTCATTGGGGAATTCCAATTTAGGAGGGTGTGTCTAACTAATTAAAAAGTCTGGTAAACCAGATGTTAGGGAGACACGCTCTGACACTGAACACTGAATACTGATACTGAAGAACGCTACTCTGAGCTATCTTCTCTGATGTGAGATCCCAGATGCCGGACTGATTACACGGTACCGACCCAATGGCTGTCCCTGACGATGAGATGGACCGTTCAGTGTTCCTCAGAGCAGAAGTAAGGTTCATACAACGTTTTGATAAGAGACACAAAAATGGTATTCCATTTAATTAAGACTAATTTGGATAATGTGGATGGAATTATACCATTTAGATTGGCGAATAAATTAATTAAATAAAATAATTAATTATCTCGATATTGAGATTATAGTGTTAGGATATTGTGAGATTTTATTCTACCTGCAGAAGAATCAAGACTCACAATCTATCAAAGCATTAAATAATTGCTTATACATATTGATAGAATTCCTACTCGCCAATTTAAGTGTTATAAGTATATTTCCCACACAGGAAACTTGTTTCAAGTTCTTCCTCCTAAAATATAGAACAAGATCATATATCTCTGCTAATTGTCTTAATGTCTTACCAAGATAATGTATAGAAAAATAATCCAGAATGGGAGGAAGTATATCATAGTTCTTCCATGTATATATTCTTAGATGGATTTCCCCATTCATAGAGTCATGTGATTTGTAGTGGTTAGAAGGGGGCGGGGAGTGAATTTAGCATTCCGTATTGATGTCTATGATTAGATATTGCCTCCCTTAATATCTTGAGGTTCCTCTAAATAGAGTGATATGTAACCTTTTTCTTATATGATATTCTAACCTGGTAGCTTTTGTGTATTTTAACAAGTTACTTACTACTCACATGTATTGTTCTACTAAATGTAGTCAATTAACAATCTTGTACTGTTTACTAATATCTAATTGATATTCATTTGCATTGTGTTTGTTACTCATTTATGTTTATAATTCTATAATCAATCTATAATCAATAAATATCATAATTTTGAGATTTTAATCATTTTCATATTTTTAATTTTTCATAATTTCTCCAAGGTGAGCATCCAAGGTGAGCAGTGCAGGTTGGGTTGCTGTTTGCGACTGGCCCCAGACACTATCTAGTACCGCCAACACCTTCTGGATATTCATGACTGCCAAGCGGTATTTCATGAATCCCACCTGGTGGTCACCAACAAGGGATGGCAGAAACCTGGCTGAGATCAGCCAGGCTCTTAGATGGTAATTTCACATCATGGTTGATCAGAGAAATTGGGCGATAGGAGCCTGGCTCTAAGGGGTCCTTGCCAGTCTTAGCGAGTACCTTAATATGAGCTAGCTTTGCCACCGAAGAGAGTATGCCAGTACGTAGTATTTCATTAAAATATGCCATCAAGAGGGGTGATACCTGGTCCACTAGAGGTTTGTAAAATTCTCCCAACTAGCCGTCCGGTCCTGGTGCCTTCCCAGTCACCAGGGAGCGAATGCCAGCCACCACTTCCTTTAGCGTAACATCTGCATTGAGCTCCTGACGCTGCTCATCGGACAAAGATGGTAAAGTTAGCCTCTCCAGAAATTTTGCCCCTTCATCAGTTGGGGCGGGGGTAAAAGAATAAAGATCAGCTTAATAGTAGCCCAAGACATTGTTAATGGAGTGCGGTTCGTGTGTTATGCATCCCATCGAGTCACGCAACACTAGAACATGCTCTGTTGTGTAGGATCTCTTCGCTATGCGCGCAAGTAAGAGACCGGCCTTATTGCCCTGCCTAAATAAATCTGCCTCAAAATGGGATCTATAGATCCTCTCTTTCCTATCCAACCAGAGTTCATAGGAGGACTTTGATTCCTGCCATTTGAGTTTACGCTCCGTGGTGGGAGAGTCAAGGAAGCATGAGAAAGTCTCCGCTAAAGCTGTGCTTGCCATTGCTTGACCCTCCAGTGTTTTCCGCTTAATTGTGGCACTATAGGACATAATCTTACCCCGAAGCACGACCTTCACAGTTTCCCAATAAAGAGAAGGATTATCGGTATGAGCTACCTTGTCCATCTGGAATTCCAGCCACAGTCCCCTGAGAAGACTCAAAAAAGAGTCATCCTTTGTTAGATAAGACAGAAATTGCCATAAGAAATAAGTGCCCCTGGGACATAAGTGCAAGAAAGATAAACAGAAATTACTTCTATTTTAAAATCTTAATCCGTCCAGTACTTATCAGCTGCTGTATGCTCCAGAGGAAGTTCTTTTCTTTTTGAATTTATTTTCTGGCTGACCACAGTGCTCTCTGCTGACACCGCTGTCCATTTCAGGAACTGTCCAGAGGAGGATAGGTTTGCAATGGGACAGACAGAGGTATCAGCAGAGCGCACTGTGGTCAGACTGAAAAGAAATTTTAAAAAAAGAACTTCCTCTGAAGTATACAGCAGCTGATAAGTACTGGAAGGAGTAAGATTTTTAAAATAGAAGTAATTAACAAATCTGTTTAACTTTCTGGTACCAGTTCATAAAAAAAAAAAAAAAAATTCCACTGGAGTACCCCTTACACGGTAACCCCGCATTATATCACGGCGGGCCCAGCGTCATAGTGAAGCCGGGACCCGCCAATAATAGCGCACAGCACTGATCGCGGTGCCGCGCCCTTTTAACCCTTTAACCGTGCGCTCAAAGCTGAGCCGCGCGGCTAAAAGTGGAAGTAAAATGTGCCGGTTAGCCCAGGGAGCTGTTCGGGATCGCCGCGGTATAATCGCGGCGTCCCGAACAGCTATAGCACAGGAGGAAGGTCTCTTACCTTCCTTCCTGCAGTCCGATCGCCGAATGACTGCTTCAAGCCTGATATCCAGGCTTGAGCATTCAATCGCCGAAAACACTGATTGATGCATTCCTATGGAGATGCATCAATCAGTGGTAAAGATCAGTACATGCAATGTTATAGCCCCCCCTGGGGGCTATAATATGGCATAAGAAAAGTGTAAAAAAATAATTAAGCCTTTCAATGATCCCTTCCCCTAATAAAAGTTTGAATCACCTGGCATTTCCAAGAATAAAAAAAAAAAAAAACAGTGTAATTAAAAATAAAAATAAACATATGTGGTATCGCCGAGTGCGAAAATGTCCGAATTAAAAAATATACCGCTTTTTTAACCGCACGTTCAATGGCGTAGGCGCAAAAAAATTCCAAAGTCCAAAATAGCGTATTTTTGGTCACTTTTTACATCATGAAAAGATGAATAAAAAGCGATCAAAAAGTCTGATCAATGCAAAAATGGTACAGACAAAAACTTAAGATCCCGGCACAAAAAATTTGCCCTCATAGCGCCCTGAACACAGAAAAATAAAAAAGTTATAGGGGTCAGAAAATGACAATTTGAAACGTATAAATTTTCCTGCATGTATTTATGATTTTTTTCAGCAGTAATACAAAATCAAACCTATACAAGTAGGGTATCATTTTAACCGTATGTACCTAGAGAATAAAGAAAAGGTGTAATTTTTAACGAAAAATTTACTACGTAGAAACGGAAGCCCCCAAAAGTTACAAATTGGCATTTTCATGATTTTTTTTTCCGTTTCGCCATAGATTTTTGGGTACAATGACTGATGTCATTACAAAGTAGAATTGGTGGCGCAAAAAATACGTCATAATACAGATTTTTAGGTGCAAAATTGAAAGAGTTATGATTTTTTAAAGGTAAGGAGGAAAAAACGAAAGTGCAAAAACCGAAAAACGCCTGGTCCTTAATGTGTTAAAGAAGAAGTAATTTACAAACCTGTTTAACTTTCTGGTACCAGTTCATTTAAAAAAAAAAAAAATGTTTCCACTGGAGTACCCCTTTAACCCCTTAAAGACTCAGCCAATTTAATTTTTACGTTTTCGTTTTTTCCTTCTCGCCTTCTAAAAATCCTAACTCTTTTATATTTTCATTGCCAGACTAGTAAGAGGGCTTGTTTTTGCGCGACTGGTTGTCCTTTGTAATGACATCACTCATTATATCATAAAATGTATGGCGCAACCAAAAAACACTATTTTTGTGGGGAAATTAAAAAGAAAAACGCAATTTTGCTCATTTTGGAAGGTTTTGTTTTCACGCCGTACAACTTACGGTAAAAATGACATGTGTTCTTTATTCTGAGGGTCAATACGATTAAAATGATACCCATTATTACATACTTTTATATTATTGTTGTGCTTAAAAAAAATCACAAACTTTTCAACCAAATTAGTACGTTTATAATCCCTTTATTTTGATGACCTATAACATTTTCATTTTTCCGTATAAGCGGCGGTATGAGGGCTCATTTTTTGTGCCATGATCTGTCCTTTTTTTGATACCACATTTGCATATAAAAAACTTTTAATACATTTTTTAGAATTTTTTTTATAAAATGTATTAAAAAAAGTAGCAATTTTGGACTTTTTTTGTTTACGTTCACGCCATCACCGTACGGGATCATTAACATTTTATTTTAATAGTTCGGACATTTACGCACGTGGTGATACCAAATATGTCTATTAAATTTATTTTGTACGCTTTTTGGGTGTAAAATAGGAAAAAAACTTTTTACTTTTTTATTGGGGGAGGGGATTTTTCACTTTTTTTTACTTTTAATTTAAAAAAAAATTTAATTTTTTTTTTACACTTGAATAGTCCCCATAGGGGACTTTTCATAGCAATACCATGATTGCTAATACTGATCTGTTCTACGTATAGGACATAGAACAGATCAGTGTTATCGGTCATCTTCTGCTCTGGTCTGCTCGATCTCAGACCAGAGCAGAAGATGCCGGGAGCCGGACAGAGGCAGGTGAGGGGACCTTCGTGCGACATTCTGAATGATCGGATCCCCGCAGCAGCGCTGTGGGTGATCAGTTCATTCATTGAAATCGCGTACTGCCGCAGATGCCGGGATCTGTATTGATCCCGGCATCTGAGGGGTTAATGGCGGACGCCCACGAGATCGCGGGCATCGGCCTTTGCCGGCAGGTGCATGACAAGGGCATCCCTCCGATGCCCGCAGTTATGTACAGGACGTAAATGTACGTCCTGGTGCGTTAAGTACCACGGCACCAGGACGTACATTTACGTCCTGCATCCTTAAGGGGTTAAAGAAAAAGCCCATTTAGCCTTAAGGACCAGGTGATTTTTCGTTTTTTGCACTTTTTTTTTTCTTTCTCCCCTTCTAAGAATCATCACACTTTCAATTTTGCACCTAGAGACCCATATGAGGGCTTGTTTTTTGCATCACCAATTGTACTTTGTAATGGCTTCTCTTATTTTATAACAAAATCTGCGGCAAAGCCAGAAAAACGTATTAGTGGGGCGAGTAAAATCTGCAGCAAAACAAAACAAAAAACGTATTAGTGGGGTCCTCCTGCCGTCCTCTCAGCTGATCAGGTCATTGCAATGGTCCCGATTAGATGCTGCAATCAACTTTGATCATGGTGTCTAAAGGGTTAATGCTGGGCATCGGCCAGATCGGTAATGCCCCTCATTAACCCTGGGTCCTGCCTACTGATAGCAGTCGGGACCTGCCGGGTTTGAAACACGCTCAGCTTGTGAGCACGCTTTAAACACCAGTAACAGGAATAGGGTACGCCCTTAGCCCTTAAGTACCAGGACGCAAGGGCTTACCCATATGTCCTTTGTCCTTAATGGGTTAATATATATCAATACTACAATATTTTCCAGTAAAAAAGCAGCAACATAATAATGTGCAATTACATTTTCTATCTTTCGTACAGGGTCAGTAAAAAAAAAAAAAAAAAAAAAAAAAAAAAACCTTAACATTTATTAAAATTATAATTCAGGAGTAAAAGCAGAAAATAAAAGTATTTTTAACAGTAAAGCAAGGCCAGTATACAGGAGAAGGTATGCTGTGGAGTGAGTATATCAATGGGATTTATGAGTCACTTGTCATATTAATGCTAATGACCTGTTCTTGGACTCTACATCCTATTATCATAACAATGGAATACGATGGTAATCAATTGCCAGCCACAAGGAGAGACAAGGTCTTAGCATAAGTCACCATTAACACCGGACTATTACTTATTTATTGGTGAATAGAAGATGTCAATGACTAACAGTAACACTTTTCAACTTTTCTTTTGCGGTTTTCTGAAGTCGTATAGAACATAATAAGAAATGGAGACAAATAAATTATTTCCTATGTAACCTTCCACACTCTTACTGTTTACATATTTCTAATTAAATGGTAGCTAACTGTATCAATAACAGTTGAATGAGTTTATTTTGGATCATAATTTTTTATTTGGTACTTACTATATGTTTACATTTAAGGTGTCCTAAAGGGATAACCCCTTCCTTCTTGGGCTGTATGAGGGCTCATCCATTGAGTCGTGATCTGGAGTTTTTATCGGTACCATTTTTGTTTTGATGAGACTTTTTGATTGCTTTTTATACATTATTTTAGGGTATACAAAGTTACCAAAAATATGCAATTTTGGACTTTCGATACCGCATAGGTTTATTATTATTTATTTTTTTACATATATAGTTTTTCTTTAAATGGGGAAAGGTGGGTGGTATTAGGGAAGGGGTTAGATCACATGACTTTTTTTTTTTTTTTTTTACTTTTTTTTACACTTTTTTTGGTCCCCACAGGAGACTATTACTTGCACTACTTTGATTGCATACACTGAACATTGCTATGCCATAGCATAGCATTGATCAGTGTTATCTGCACTCGATTGCTCAAGCCTGGATCTCAGGCTTGGAGCAATCAAGAGACAATCGGACAGCGAGGAGCAAGGTAAGGCACCTCCCGCTGTCCTCTCAGCTGTCCGGGATGCCGCGATTTCACTGTGGCGGCCCCGAACAGCCCACTGAGCTAACCGGCAATGGCACTCTCCCATTTTAGTCCATTCAAGTAGAAAAAAGAGAGTACGGCACTGCCGCGTACCTTATAATGCAGCTGATTGCTGGAAAGGAATCCAATATGTTCACCTTGGCACTACAAATGTAACCAAAAAACGTGCTCAATCCTCGGAAACCATAGAGGTAGCAAATCCATGTAGAGGAAGAATAGAGGAGGCACTGGATTGCAGTTACTTGATACTTTATTCGTCAGGTCTCAGTTACAACGGTCGACAGGCCGTTTCTTGCTCACATAATTGGCCATGACTAAGCGCATGTGAGTGAGAAACAACCCGTCGGCCTTTGTATCTGAGACCTGATGAATAAACTATCGAGTAACTGCAATCCAGTGCCTCCTCTATTCTTCCTCTACGTAGACTCTCTCATTTTAGACGGATTGATCAACTTTGATTGTGGCGTCTAAAGGGTTAGCAATATAAAGACTGTTTGTACGAGACTGTTACTGTGCCTTGGCAAGCACTTAAGTAAAGTTGATCAAGTTCAAGTTCAATCTCCTTGTGGACCTTCAGTCATTTCATGCACCTATCGTTACTGGGAAGGGCGGCGATAGGCCGGAGCATTGCCTCAGCATACCAGCCCTCAGCCTGTCGTCACGAACTATAGGGTTAACATTAACCCCTCATATACCGATACCATACCACCACTGCCATACACCCCCCAAGGGCTACCACACAACATTCTCATGAAATCATAAGATTCTTTTTGATAAAGAGAAAAAAAGACTCCATCGTTGGAGACAAGGACTGATGGGAATGATGCCAATCTCTTTACAGCGCTTCAGAATATGTTTGCCATACCTAAGTAACTTTAGTTAAATATCAAAATCAAAATATCAAAATTACTTTGGGTAACGAAAAAAAAAAATCACAACTCTGAGGATAATAGCCAATGCATATAAATAGTTTTGCAAGCCATGTAACTGCCTGGTAAATAATGTAAAAGCTCCTTAACCTGCAGGATCTATGGAAAGGGATTAATATGTCTTAAAGACTTACTGTATTATGTGCAGGACCAACAATGTGAGACAAAAGAGGAGAGGAAAAAAAATAATTTTCTTCAATGGTGTAATTCTTTTCTAATCCTTTATCGGAAATCCATTCTTCTGGTCAATGGTAAACAGCATCATTAGGCCTGCGATCCATTCATTATCGCTGGTAATTATTCCGAGCTAATATAGATGTGAGCTGTTATGGAATAATAGTGCACGATTATTGATAGGGTGCTGCCGGATGCTAGACATAGCATTTGCTAATTCTAAAGGACCTTATTCTGATATGTACTGGCGAGGCTGGCATTGCCCCGATCCTTGGGTAAAAAAGGCTACGTTCACACGATGGAAATTCTGCGCCGAATTCCACCTAAACTTATTGCCCATTAACTTTAATGCCATTCCGCTGCAGAAATCCCGCATGCCGCAGTCTGGAAAAATATAAGTCTGGTCTTATATTTTTCCGGACTTCGGCTGCGGTATCCCATTGAAAGAGTATCTGTCACCAAACTAAACTTTTAATATATTGTTCCTTATGTAATTATAAGACTAAACTTTTAATATATTGTTCCTTATGTAATTATAAGACACTTTGCTTTTTACTTACTGCTAAAATTCTCAACCTTTATATTTTTAATAACCTTTCTATTAGTTTTTAATATGATTGAAAAAACAGCCACTAGGTGGCTCTGTTTTGTTCCCTGCCACAAGTCAAACAGTTAGTTTGGTCTCCTCCAGGACTGGCAGCAGACCAAACTCAGGAAGTGCATGTGGAGCATGGTGAGGCACAGCTCTTGCAGGCTTCAGTGACATTGCACCTGCTGGGTAACACCCACTTTCTCCTGCCGGGAGCTCATACAATGTGAGCAAGGGGATAGGTATGATACACAGCTTTTTCAAGTTTGGGAATTTTTTTTTATTCCTCACTAAAATGCTGGTGTTACCCTAATTTTTTAATTTTCACAAGGGAAAATAGGAGAAAAGACTCCCAAAAATTATAACCCCATATGTGGATGTAAAGTGCTCTGCAGGCAAACTGCAATGCTCAGAAGAGAGGGAGGGCCATTGGGCTTTTAGAGAGAGAATTTGTCGAGAATTGAAGGCCACATTTTTTTATGTTTTTTGGAAATAAATTTATTGTACCTATTATGTCGTATGATTTATGGGGTACAGCGAGTTGGTGGACAGATAAAGCGTGGGTTTAGTTCCCCCTTTTTGATCCCAGTATTTTATTTTATTATTTTTATTTTTTTATTTCTATTATTATATTCCATTTACTTTATTTTATTTTGTTTATTTTTTATTTACTAGTTCATGGTGATGACCCATTAATCCGGGAATGAATGATTTTGGCTGTTATGGTGTGAGAAAGATTGTGCTGTAGGCACATTGGGCCCATCTATTTGATGAGCACGATGTGTCTGCGGGCACATAGCACAGCACTTGGTCCGGTTGATTTGGGACTATGTGTTGTGCGGTGAACACACCTAACAATAAGACAGTATGACGTGATGTGAATGGGGGACCTGGTCTCACCCCAAGAAGATTTCAGTCTTTATGCTTAGACTCTTCTATGCCCTGGCTTGTTTAAAGGGGTACTCCGGCCCTGAGACATCTTATCCCCTATCCAAAGGATAGGGGATAAGATGTGTCACTGCAGGGGTCCCGCCGCTGGGGAACCCTGCAATCTTGTATTTGCCACCCACCTGTTTGAGCTGCATGCCGCGGTGCCAGCTCACAAACTACCGGGTGGTGACAATAGTATCGTAACGTCACAACTCCGCCCCTGTGTCACGACAACCCCCGCCCCCTCTATGCAAGTCTGCACTATGCACTATGCTTGATAATGGCGGTGTGATACTGACAAAACTTTGCATTGTTTGACATGGGTCAATAAAGCATTGTTGGTGTTTTACTTACAATTGGGTGTGCTGCTGGATTTTTGCCTGTAGATAGATAGATAAGACATAGATAGGAGATAGATACAGTGTGAGATAGATAGATAGATTGATAGATAGATAGATACACAGAAGAAAATGCGAAGACAGCACACCGAAGTAGTCCCACAGTAGGTGGGTGCAAGCCAAAATCAACAGTCCCAGTCGCAGACTGTGTAGTCAATATCCAGAATAGATATTAGGCAGCACACCAGGTAGTGTTCAAATCAAGTGCGGTTTAATTTCCCATATCAAGATACAACGTTTCAGCATTATCACACTGCCTTTCTCAAGCATGCTTGAGAAAGGCAGTGTGATACTGCCGAAACATTGTATCTTGATATGGGACATTAAACCGCACTTGATTTGAACACTACCTGGTGTGCTGCCTAATACCTATTCTGGATAGATAGATAGATAGATAGATAGATAGATATGAGATAGATAGATAGAAATAAAGATGATGCAGCACTCCACAAATATGCAAAAGGTGGTTGTTTATTCCATCATGTGCAAAGACAACGTTTCACCAGTCTCTCACTGGCTTGAGAAAGCCAGTGAGAGACTGGTGAAACGTTGTCTTTGCACATGATGGAATAAACAACCACCTTTTGCATATTTTTTTTTCCAAAGTATGTTTTATTAAATTTTTACACATGAGAATAAGAAGACATAACAGAGCATAACAATGCCATAGGTGAAGTAGTGAGAAACAAAACGTACCGCCAATGACAGGGTCCGACCCATCAAGTGGTGTAGCAACCCATATATCATTACAGAGAAAACATCCACCTGTTACGATCATAGTAATGCTCGATAAGTATCAGTAGCAATAGGTAGAGAATATCACGGATGGGAGAAACAAGCTGCCATGGCGGAAGGGCATATACACCCGGCATGTTATTACATTAACGAATCTGTGTGGACCTTTTGCATATTTGTGGAGTGCTGCATCATCTTTATTTTTCTGGATTGAGGAACCAGTGGACCCAGGTTCCAGGAATGCGGGCACCCCATTTTCATTTTCTTCTTCTATTCTGGACGACTGAGGTGCTGTCTTTATCCATTTGCTGTTTGTAGATAGATAGATAGGAGATAGATAGATATGAGATAGATAGATAGGAGATAGATAGATATGAGATAGATAGAGAGATAGATAGGAGATAGATAGATATGAGATAAATAGATAGATAGATAGATAGGAGATAGATAGAATTGCTATTTATTACCCAGGAAAGTGATCGGCTGTTTGATCGGTACTCCCAGGCTGACAATTAAATCTGATCTTTTCTCTGCATAAGTCTGTGCAGACTTTTACAGAAAAAAAGGTCAGCTCTTCAAGCCGGCCTGGGAGTGGTGCACGCTGCTGCTCACTTCCGGTCTCAGGAGTGAGACCAATTGCAATTAAAACTTTTAAAGAGTGTACCTGGACAGTGTGGCTTAGGTCAGGTGTATATTGACATCATTCAGTAAGGTTACTCACGGACACCAGCTGCTTTCTCTAATTCTTTCATTTTTATAATCATCTTCATTACTTCACGATATATTCAGATAAAACTTCATATAAACAGATGTCTGATCTTAATCAGGTCAGATGGAAAATGACCTGTGCTCAATCCTGCCGCGCGTTACGTTTCAGGGAAAATCCCCTTAGTCATGTGCACAGGTAGGACAGGTGCACATGACAGGTTAGATATAGGATGTCACAATATTACAATTAACTCTCTCTGAGCTAGAAATTCTGAGAATATTCATAAATATAACACAAATATCCCATCACCATAATACTTCCTAGAGAAATACTTTGTAACCACATGCCTCATTCAAACCTTTTGGTTCAAGTGCCCCCAACTCCATGATCCAGTACGCCTCACGACGCAGTAAGTTTATTTTATTTATCTTCCTTATTGGTTCTACATTCTTCAATTTCAATAACCTGCCACCTAAGATCTGACACTACGTGCCCACAATTTCTAAAATGACGTGCTAGGTTAGTCTCCCCATATTGTGTTTTTATCTCTTAACATCACTATGCAAACACCTCCGAATAGCAGATTTGTGTTCACCAACTCTAATTTTAATTTGTCGTGCAGTCTGACTGACATACACTTTACCGCACGGGCACTTCAAAAGGTGAATTGCATTTGTGCTAAGGCAGGAGTGAAAACCATTGATTTGAATTTTATGACCTTTAGTGGGGAGAAAGATGTTGTCACCCTTCACTATGCGATTATATTGAGAACAAGAGAGGCAAGGAAATGTTCCTCTTTTTTTTAGTTCCCAAAAATGTCTGTTCACTTTTCTTTTTTTCTTGCTACATCGCTCCTGATTAATCTTTCCCCTAGGGATTTTCCTTTTTGGAAGAAAAACATAGGGGGCTCCTAATGTAAAATTTAGAACCAATAAGGAAGATAATAAAAGAAACTAACTGCGTCGTGAGGCATACTGGATCACGGAGTTGGAGGCACTTGAACCAAAAGGTTTGAATGAGGCATGTAGTATTTCTCTAGGAAGTATTAGGGTGATGTGATATTTGTGTTATATGCATGAATATTCTCAGAATTTCTAGAGAGTTAATTGTAATATTGTGACATCCTATATCTATCACCTGACCTGACCTGATTAAGATCAGACATCTGTTTGTATGAAGCTTTATCCGAATATGTTGTGAAGTAATGAAGATGATAATAAAAATTACGTCAATATACACCTGACCTAAGCCACGCTGTCCAGGTACACACTGTATAAGTTACTTTATTGAGGATTGCGATATTGCTTGTGCATGTACCATTAATTCCTTATACATGTAAAGGAAAACTTTGAAAGTTGCAATAAAAACTTTTTCCACGTGTGGGCCACATGTCAAAAGTTTTTTAAGGTTACTTTTATCTCCATTAATACAAATCCCTTAGATATCTTTTCATTTTATTGCATTATTAAAATGGGTAGGATGTTAGTATAAATTGCATTTGACAAACTTATCCAAAGACTGTAGCTGTGAATAATGTCCCTTAATTTGGGGACGTGAAATGATTCAATTCTTATGGGTTTTGACACTCGGCCAGATCCAAGCCGGAGCATTGTCTTATAGACCCAGAGTCCTCAGCATAGTTACAATTAAAATTCAGAAGGCCAGATTTCAATCCATTATTGCAGCCAGCTTTATAATCCTACCACGGTATTGACTGTGCAAATCAATTGTGCATATAAATTAAAAGTAAAAAAAGACCAATCTTTTCATTACATAAGAGTAAGAAATACAGTGCTTATGCCTTTATGTGTTATAGTCTGATGTTACCCCAAAAATTTCTAACTAAAGCCAAAGTCAGGCTTGTTTTGGTGGTCCCCTACCCCCATTTAACCTATTGAGCTTTAAAGGGGTATTCCATTGCTAGACATCTTATCCCCAGTCCAAAGGATAGAAAATAAGATTTCTGATCGTGGGGGTCCGGCCACTGGGACCCCTGCGATCTCCTGCAGATGCATTATGTTCAGAAGACTATGGTCGTGACGTCAAGCAACGAACCCTACATTTATGTCTATGGGACGTGGTTGTGACGTCACGAGGGTGCGTGGTATGATGTCACGACCACGGCCTTCCGGACCCAGTGGCTGGACCCCCGAAATCAGACCCCTGGATAAGGGGATAAGGTGTCTAGCAATGGAGCACCCCTTTAAAACTGAAAATAGTCTTCTAATCCTTGATAGGTCTTTCAACAATTTGGCATACATTGCTAGAAGAAATGCTTGGCTCGTGCCCGCTAAGAAAAGGTACAAGTTATTGTAATAAAGAAGATATATCCGCATAATGGTGAGTACTAGTGTTGAGCTGCATAGGCCATATTCGAATTCGCGATATTTCACGAATATAAGGACAAATATTCGGCATATATTCGCTAAATTCGCATATTCACAATATTCTCGTTTTATTTTCGCATATGCGAAAATTAGCATAGAAAAAAATTTGCATATGCGACAATTCGCATATACGAAAATCTGCATATGCAAATTTTCGCATATGCGGAAATTCGCACGCCAGTCTCATACAGGAGTATTAAAGCCTTCTTTACACCACACAAGCTGGAAGCAGAGAGGGATGATCACTGTGATTTGTACTGTGAAAAAAAATTACGAATATTCATAATTGCGAATATATAGTGCTATATTCGCGAATATTGGCAAATTCGCGAATATGCAATATTCGTGAATAAAATTTGCATTGCGAATATTCGCGAGCAACACTAGTGAGTACCACAAATCTTTCATTTCTTCTAGCAATGTATACTATATGGACATGTACTAATTATGTCATAGAGCACCATCAGTATAGCGGTCAGCTGGCACAGAAGCTAATCACTTGTAGTGTTGAGCGTGAATATTTGAATAGCAAATTTTTTCTGTGAATATCGGCACTATGTGATTTTGCAAATATTTAGAATATCGTGAATTATATTCGTTATGATGAATATTCATTGTTTTTTTGTTGTTGTTTTTTTTTCACAGTACACATCACAATGATCATCCCTCCCTGCTTCCAGCTTGTGGTCCAAAGAAGGCAAATATGCGAATGCGAATTTTATGTGAAAATTATGCAAATATCGGCACTTCCAGGACACTGATCCCTCCCTTTTTTTGGCTTGTGGGCCAATAAAAAGGATGCAAACACAGTTGTCAGAGGTTAGCAACATCCCTAGCAACCAATAGGAAAGTAGTTTGTTGAAAGATATAATTATGCATGCACATTTTGCGAATTTTATTATGCATTTTGCATGGAAAGAAAAAGTGAACGAATATGCAAAATTCTCAAATATATGACGAATATTCGTCCAAATATTCGCAAAATATCACAAATTCGAATATGGCCTACGCCCCTCATCACTAATCACTTGCAACCACTTACAAGTGCATACTTTTAACCCCATCAGTGCCAGAGACATACTTAACAATATATTGCATTACTTTCAACAATTTAACCCGTATAACTATGGGCCATTGATTAGCCATTCCTGTTAGGAACTAATCAGATTCTTTCCACATTTTACAAACATTTTTAGTTCATCCAGACTGTTTTTTATTTGAACAGCCAGGCATCCTGTAGTAACAATTTAGTGGTCTTAACGCTGCTGCAGAGAACAGGAGTCCCTGCTACTCTACAGAAAGCAGTGATCTGTTATACATAGCTCTGTTCCCAGTAAGTCTTCCCTAACCAGGAAGTATACAGTGCGTGCTTCCTGCTCAGTTCATAGCTTCCATCCTAGCAAAAGGCACCACAAAAACCATCATTTCGTGTGGTGGATAGCCCCTTTAACCCCTACAGGACCCATGACGTAACGGTACGTCCCGACACCCTGGGTCTTAAGGACCAGGGACGTACATTTACGTCATGGGCAGTTTTAGTCCCTGCCGTGCGCCGGGCGGGGATCGGAGCAGGATTCCTGCTGAAATCATTCAGCAGGCATCCCGTGCAAATGCCCAGGGGGGTCATCAGACCCCCCCATGTCGGCGATCGCGGCAAATCGCAAGTGAATTCACACTTGCGATTTGCGCGATTCCGGGTCATTACGAGTCTATAGTGACCCGGTGACCCGGAATGTAAGGGGGATCGCGGGTGTCTAAGACACCCAGGATCCCCCTGAAGCGATAGGAGTGAGGTGGCACGGGTGCCACCCCTCCTATCCCTGCTATTGGTGGTCTAGACGCGACCACCAATAGCAGATCGGGGGCGGGGGGGTTTACTTTCGTTTTCCCCGTCCTGCCCTCCTACAATAGGCGGGGCAGGATGGGGAAACGACGGGGACCGGCGCCGAAGATCCACTTACCGATCCGGGCGGGCGTCGGAGGCTGCAAGACCATTATACAGTGGTCTCTAACTGTAGCCCTCCAGATGTTGCAAAACTACAACTCCCAGCATGCCCAGACAGCTGTTTGGGCATGCTGGAATATGTAGTTTTGCAACAGCTGGAGGGCTACAGTTTGAGACCACTATATAGTGGTCCCTAAACTGTAGCCCTCCAGATCTTGCAAAACTACAACTCCTAGCATGCTCAAACAACTGTTTGCTGTCAGGGCATGCTGGGAATTGTAGTTTTGCAACAGCTGGAGGACCATAGTTTGGAGATCACTTTGCAGTGTTCTCTAAAACTGTAGCCCTCCAGATGCAAAACTGCAAATCCCAGCATGTCCAAACAGCAATCAGCTGTCTCGGCATGCTGGGAGTTGTAGTTGCGTACCTCCAGCTATTGCATAACTACATCTCCCAGCATGCCCTTCGACGATCAGTACATGCTGGGAGTTGTAGTTTTGCAACAGCTGGAGGCACACTGGTTAGAAAATACTGAGTTAGGTAACAGAACCTAACTGAAGGTTTTCCCACCAGTGTGCCTCCAGCTGTTGCAAAAGTACAACTCCCAGCATGCACGGTCTGTCAGTACATGCTGGGAGTTGTAGTTTTGAAACAGCTGGAAGTTTGCCCCCCCATGTGAACGTACAGGGTACATTCACACGGGCAGGCTTACAGTAAGTTTCCTGCTTCAAGTTTGGGCTGCGGCAAATTTTTCGCCACAGCTCAAACTTCTAGCGAGAAACTCACCGTAACCCGCCAGTGCGAATGTACCCTAAAAACACTACACTACACTAACACATAATAAAGAGTAAAACACTACATATACACCCCCTTACATTGTCCCCCCAATAAAAATGAAAAACGTATTGTATGGCAGTGTTTCCAAAACGGAGCCTCCAGCTGTTGCAAAACAACTCTCAGCATTTCCGGACAGCCACTGACTGTACAGGCATGCTGGGAATTTAGCAACAGCTGGAGGCACCCTGTTTGGGAATCACTGGCATAGAATACCCCTATGTCCACCCCTGTGCAATCCCTAATTTAGTCCTCAAATGCGCATGGCACTCTCTCACTTCGGAGCCCTGTTGTATTTCAAGGAAACAGTTTAGGGCCACATATGGGGTATCTCCGTACTCGGGAGAAATTGCACTACTAATTTTGGGGGGCTTTTTCTACTTTTACCCCTTATGAAAAGGAAAAGTTGGGGCTACACCAGCTTGTTAGTGTAAAAAAATAAAAAAATTTACACTAACATGCCGGTGTTGCCCTTTACTTTTTATTTTCACAAGCGTTAAAAGGAAAAAAAGACCCCCAAAATTTGTAACGCAATTTCTCCTGGGTACAGAAATACCCCATATGTGGGCGTAAAATGCTCTGCGGGTGCACAACAAGGCTCAGGAGTGAGAGTGCACCATGTACATTTGAGGTCTAAATTGGTGATTTGCACAGGGGTGGCTGATTTTACAGCAGTTCTGACATAAACCCCCCCCAAAAAAATACCCACATGTGACCCCATTTTGGAAACTACACCCCTCACGGAATGTAATAAGGGGTACAGTGAGCATTTACACCCCACAGGTGTCTGACAGATTTTTGGAACAGTGGTCCGTGAAAATGAAAGTTTTTATTTTTCATTTGCACAGCCCACTGTTCCAAAGATCTGTCAAACGCCAGTGGGGTATAAATACTCACTGCACCCCTTATTAAATTCTGTGAGGGGTGTAGTTTCCAAAATAGGGTCACATGTGGGGGGTTCCACTGTTCTGGCACCACGGGGGGCTTTGTAAACGCACATGGCCCCCGACTTCCATTCCAAACAATTTTTTTTCCAAAAGCTCAATGGCGCTCCTTCTCTTCTGAGCATTGTAGTGCGCCAGCAGAGCACTTGACGTCCACACATGTGGTATTTCCATACTTAGAAGAGATGGGGTTACCAATTTTGGGGGGTCTTTTCTGCTATTAACCCTTGCAAAAATGTGAAATTTGGGGGGAAACACACATTTTAGTGAAAAATTCTTTTTTTTTTTACATATGCAAAAGTCGTGAAACCCCTGTGAGGTATTAAGGCTCGCTTTATTCCTTGTTACGTTCCTTAAGGGGTCTAGTTTCCAAAATGGTATGCCATGTGTTTTTTTTTTTGCTGTTCTGGCACCATAGGGGCTTCCTAAATGCGACATGCCCCCCGAGCAAAATTTGCTCTCAAAAAGCCAAATATGACTCCTTCTCTTCTGAGCATTGTAGTTCACCCGTAGTGCATTTCAGGTCAACTTATGGGGTACCTCCATACTCAGAAGAGATGGGGTTACAAATTTTGGGGGGTCTTTTCTGCTATTAACCCTTGCAAAAATGTGAAATTTGGGGGGAAACACACATTTTAGTGGAAAAAAAAAATTTTTTTTTACATATGCAAAAGTCGTGAAACACCTGTGGGGTATTAAGGCTCACTTAATTCCTTGTAATGTTCCTCAAGGGGTCTAGTTTCCAAAATGTTATGGTATGTGTTTTTTTTTTTTTGCTGTTCTGGCACCATAGGGGCTTCCTAAATGCAACATGCCCCCCAAAAACCATTTCAGAAAAACGTACTCTCCAAAATCCCCTTGTCGCTCCTTCGCTTCTGAGCCCTCTACTGCACCCGCTGAACAATTTACATAGGCATATGAGGTATGTGCTTACTCGAGAGAAATTGGGCTGCAAACACAAGTATACATTTTCTCCTTTTACCCCTTGTAAAAATTCAAAAATTGGGTCTACAAGAACATGCGAGTGTAAAAAATGAAGATTGTGAATTTTCTCCTTCACTTTGCTGCTATTCCTATGAAACACCTAAAGGGTTAAAACGCTGACTGAATGTCATTTTGAATACTTTGGGCGGTGCAGTTTTTATAATGGGGTCATTTGTGGGGTATTTCTAATATGAAGACCCTTCAAATCCACTTCAAACCTGAACTGGTCCCTGAAAAATAGTGAGTTTGAAAATTTTGTGAAAAATTGGAAAATTGCTGCTGAACTTTGAAGCCCTCTGGTGTTTTCCAAAAGTAAAAACTCATCACTTTTATGATGCAAACATAAAGTAGACATATTGTATATGTGAATCAAACATTTTTTTATTTGGAATATCCATTTTCCTTACAAGCAGAGAGCTTCAAAGTTAGAAAAATGCAAATTTTTCATCAAATTTGGGGATTTTTCACCAAGAAAGGATGCAAGTTACCATAAAATTTTACCGCTATGTTAAAGTAGAATATGTCACGAAAAAACAATCTCGGAATCAGAATGATAACTAAAAGCATTCCAGAGTTATTAATGTTTAAAGTGACAGTGGTCAGATGTGCAAAAAACGCTCTGGTCCTGAGGTGTAAAATGGCCTGGTCCTTAAGGGGTTAAAGGGTACCTCTCATCAAAAAAACTTTTGATATAATATAGATTAATGTATGCAGAATAACTTTACAATTGCATGTTATTAAAAAATATGCTTCTTTCTATTTAATTTTCCACTTTGAAGAAATGACCACTAGGGGTCTCCCTACCAGTCCTGGCAGCAAGCATTTCAGACTCATGCTGGAGTCCTAAACACTACGAGCTGCCAGTCTGCTTTGTTCACAAAGGAGAACACTCAGAGCTGCCAGCCTGCTTTGTTCACAGCCTGTTTGGCTGTGAACAAAGCAGGCTGGTAGCTCTGAGTGTTTAGGACTCCAGCATGAGTCAGAAATGCTTGCTGACACGACTGATCGGGAAAAATATAATAGAAAGAAGCATATTTTTCATAAGCATGCTATTGGAAAGTTATTCAACATTCATTAATCTAAAATATATCAAAAGTTTATTTGATGAGAGGTACCCTTTAATGAACCGTCAGAAGCTGGGTCTGTAAGAAGTTAAAGGGGTATTCCAGCCCCATTTAAAAAATTTATATATATGTTACTTGGGCAGGAGGGAAAAAAACATTCTTACCCAGCCCTGGTCCTTCGCAATTCATCCAGTCCCCGAATATTTCCTCTTCTCCGTGCTTCGGAGTCAAGCACTCGGAGCAGGATCTGCTGACTCAACCATTCACTGGCCACAGCACTGTCCTATCTCGGTCATTGATTGAGCCGGCAGGTCCTGCTCCAACCACTTGTCTAGGAAGAAGAAAGATGAGAAAAGTCCAGGGGACTGGAAAGAGGCAAACAGGAACTGTAAAGACAAAAAGAAAAATAGCCAGCACAACTACCTAAAACATGGGGGCACACTTCTGTTGCAAATACTAAGAATACAAAAAAGAAGGTTGCAGTAACACCCTTTGTCAAAAAATGGAGGCTCTTAGTGCATTTTTTTATCAAAACGTGTTCTCCATCCACCACGCAGAGGTGGCCTCATTTTGGATGGACCCCAATACTTTTGGCAAGAGTGCTGCTGCAACCTTTTTTTTTGTATACTTATTATTTGCCACAGCAGCATGCACCCATGTATTAGGTAGTTGTGCTGGCTATTTTTCTTTTTGTTTTTGCTGTGCAATTTAGGGGGAGTGGCACCCTCTGTAGCCGTGCACCCCTCCCTGTTCTACAGGAGGTTTTTAAAATGTATAGTGGATCCAGCATGTCACCCAGTCAGAGACCATATGTCCAGCAGAGGTGAGTGAAATGAGTGTTAGGGTCCAATCTGAAAAGAGGCCACCTCCGCGTGGTGGATGGGGGAACACGTTTTTGATCAAAAAGTGCACTAAGAGCCTCAATTTTTCGACCAAGAGTGCTGCTTCAACCTTCTTTTTTTTTTAAACAGGAACTGTGGGGGACAAGCGGGGATCAGCTATGTAAGTATGTTTTATTTTCCTATTTTCTCCATCGTTCCAACACCACGTTGTTTATAAAACAAAAGCTGGAATGCTCCTTTAAAGAGACGGAAACCATTGGCCCATGTATGCATAGTGTTAAATATTTGTCCACGTGTTTTTTTTTATAGTAGGTAAGTCGCTAAAAGTCATTGAGCGGTCAACACTTTGAGTCTCCATTGGATTGCGCAACCTCTTTACAGCTCCAGAGTACTGTAATTATTGATGCTCCAGTGAACAGAACCAACTCAATGCCCTGATGAGAGCAACAGATAAAAGAGAAAGAAAAGTCCATTAGCGGAAATTGTTTTGTAGAGTGGACTCCATTTCCTAGGCAACCACATTATTGTGACACATTTAAAATTGGAACTTTTTCAGTATCTAATAGGTGTAACTTCTGACAAAAAACAAAAAATGGTGCTTTTCTGCAGCACTAAGACCTTGCAGTGTCAAAACAACATCCAGGAAAACGACTTCTATAGTCATGGTTTTATAAACAACTGTAAACTTTACATTACTCCGAGGGCAGATCAGTACAATGCAAATACTTGCAGGGATTTAGCACAATACACTTTGGTTTCAGGAGAAGCAGTATGAAGTCACTAGTCACTGTCCCTAAAAATGTGTACATTGACCACAGACTTTTAGCTTTGTGCAGATGGGTTGCTTTAACCCCTTAAGGACTCAGCCCATTTTGGCCTTAAGGACTCAGACAATTTAATTTTTACGTTTTCATTTTTTCCTCCTCACCTTCTAAAAATCATAACTCTTTTATATTTTCATCCACAGACTAGTAAGAGGGCTTGTTTTTTGCGTGACCAGTTTTCCTTTGTAATGACATAACTCATTATATCATAAGATGTATGGCGCAACCAAAAAACACTATTTTTGTGGGGAAATTAAAACGAAAAACGCAATTTTGCTAATTTTGGAAGGTTTCGTTTTCACGCCGTACAATTTATGGTAAAAATGATATGTGTTCTTTATTCTGAGGGTCAATACGATTAAAATGATACCCATTTTTACATACTTTTCTATTATTGTTGCGCTTAAAAAAAATCACAAACTTTTTAACCAAATTAGTACGTTTATAATCCCTTTATTTTGATGACCTCTAACTTTTTTATTTTTCCGTATAAGCGGCGGTATGGGGGCTCATTTTTTGCGCCATGATCTTTACTTTTTTTTGATACCACATTTGCATATAAAAAACTTTTAATACATTTTTTATAATTTTTTTTTAATAAAATGTATAAAAAAAGTAGGAATTTGGGACTTTTTTTTTTTTCGTTCACGTCGTTCACCGCACGGGATCATTAACATTTTATTTTAATAGTTCGGATATTTATGCACGCGGCGATACCAAATATGTCTATAAAAAAAAAAATTTACGCTTTTTGGGGGTAAAATAGGAAAAAACAGACGTTTTACTTTTTTATTGGGGGAGGGGATTTTTCACTTTTTTTTAACTTTTACTTTTACATTTTTTTACATTTTTTTTTACACTTGAATAGTCCCCATAGGGGACTATTCATAGCAATACCATGATTGCTAATACTGATCTGTTCTATGTATAGGACATAGAACAGATCAGTATTATCGGTCATCTCCTGCTCTGGTCTGCTCGATCACAGACCAGAGCAGGAGACGCCGGGAGCCGGACGGAGGCAGGAAAGGGGACCTCCGTGCGGCGTTCTGAATGATCGGATCCCCGCAGCAGCGCTGCGGGCGATCCGATCATTCATTCAAATCGCGCACTGCCGCAGATGCCGGGATCTGTATTGATCCCGGCACCTGAGGGGTTAATGGCGGACGCCCGCAAGATCGCGGGCGTCGGCCATTGCCGGCGGGTCCCTGGCTGCGATCACCAGTCGAGATCAGCCGCGCATGACACGGGCATCGCTCCGATGCCCGCGGTTATGCTTAGAAAGTAAATGTACGTCCTGGTGCGTTAAGTACCACCGCACCAGGACGTACATTTACGTCCTGCGTCCTTAAGGGGTTAATGTTATTTTTATACTTGTATATCTCCTTGATTTGCTTGTAATGTGTGGCCTGTAAGTGTCTATTGACTCCAGTACTCTCTCTGTACCTGGTTTTCCAAATGTCCCTTAAAGGGGTACTCCACTAGAAAACTTTTTTTTTTTTAAATCAATTGGTGCCAGAAATTTCAACAGATTTTTTATAGAATTTTACTTCTATTAAAAAATCTGAATCCTTCCGGTACTTATCAGCTGCTGTATAATCCACAGGAAGTTTTTTTCATTTTGAATTTCCTTTCTGCCTGACCACAGTGCTCTCTGCTGACACCTCTGTCCATTTTAGGAACTGTCCAGAATAGGAGCAAATTCCCACAGAAAACCTCTCCTGCTCTGAACAGTTCCTGACACGGACAGAGGTGTGAGCAGAGAGCACTGTGGTCAGACAGAAAGGAAATTCAAAAATAAAAGAACTTCCTGTGGATCATACAGCAACTGATAAGTACTGGAAGGATTAAGATTTTTTTAATAGAAGTAATTTACAAATCTGTTTAACTTTCTGTCACCAGTGGATTAAAAAAAATGTTTTCTAGTGGAGTACCCCTTTAACCCCTTAAGGACCCAGCCCAAATATGCAATTTTTTGAACATCTGACCACTGTCACTTCAAGCATTAATAACTCTGGGATGATTTTACCTTTCATTCTGAATCTGAGATTGTTTTTTCGTGACATATTCTACTTTATGTTAGTGGTAAAATGTTGTCAATACTTGTTTCATTTCTTGGTGAAATTTCCAAAAATTGATGAAAAAATTGAAAATGTTGCATTTTTTTTTACTTTGAAGCTCTCTGTGTATAAGGAAAATAGACACTCCAAATAAATTATACATTGATCCACATACACAATATGTCTACTTTATGTTTGCATCATAAAGTTGACATGTTTTTACTTTTGGAAGACATCAGAGGGCTTCAAAGTTCAGCAGCAATTTTCCAATTTTGTAAAAAATTTTCAAAATCGGAATTTTTCAGGGACCAGTTCAGTTTTGAAGTGGATTTAAAGGGCCTTCATATAAGAAATACCCCACAAATGGCCCCATTATAAAAACTGCACCCCTCAAAGTATCCAAAATGACATTCAGTAAGTGTGTTAACCCTTTAGGTGTTTCACAGGAATAGCAGCAAAGTGAAGGAGAAAATTCAAAATCTTTATTTTTTACATTCGCATGTTCTTGTAGACCCAGTTTTTGAATTTTTACAAGGGGTAAAAGGAAAGAAATCTTCCTAAAATGTGTAACCCAATTTCTCTCGAGTAAGGAAATACCTCATATGTGTATGTCAAGTGTTCGGCGGGTGCAGTAGAGGGCTCAGAAGGGAACGAGCGACAATGGGATTTTGAAGAGTGAGTTTTTCTGAAATGGTTTTTGGGGGGCATGTCACATTTAAGAAGCCCTTATGGTGCCAGAACAGCAAAAAAAAAACAAACAAACACATGTCATACTATTTTGGAAACTACACCCCTCAAGGAACGTAACAAGGGGTACAGTGAGCCTTCACACCCCACAGGTGTTTCACGACTTTATGTCAAAGTTGGATGTGTTAATAAATAATTTTTTTTTCACAAAAATCCTAGTTTTCCCCCAAATTTTAAATTTTTACAAGGAGTAATAGGAGAAAATGACCCCCAAAATTTGTAACCCCATCTCTTCTGAGTATGGTAATACCCCATATGTGGACGTCAAGTGCACTGCAGGCGCACTACAATGCTCAGAAGAGAAGGAGTCACATTTGGCTTTGGAAAGCACATTTTGCTGAAATGGTTTTTCTAGGGCATGTCGCATTTAGTGCCGGAACAGTAAAAAAAAAAACACATGGCATACTATTTTGGAAACTACACCCCTCAAGGAACGTAACAAGGGGTACAGTGAGCCTTAACACCCCACAGGTGTTTGACGACTTTTCGTTAAAGTTGGATGTGTAAATTAAAAAAAAAAATTTTTCACTAAAATGCTGGTTTTCCCCCAAATTTTACATTTTTACAAGGGGTAATAGGAGAAAATGCCCCCCAAAATTTGTAACCCCATCTCTTCTAAGTATGGTGATTAGAGGTGCACCGAAATGGAAATTTCAGAACCGAAACGAAACCGAAATAAAAAAAAATGTCCGGCCGATACCGAAAATGACTTCTCCCCGTCTTCTGGTAAAATGCAGCGCTCCGCTCATTAGATTAGATTCCCCCACATTAGATTGCCAGCTCCCCCACATTAGATTGCCAGCTCCCCCACATTAGATTGCCATCTCCCCCACATTAGATTGCCAGCTCCCCCACATTAGGTCGGGAGTTCCCCCACAATAGTAGGCAGCTCCCCCACAACAGTAGGCAGCTCCCCCACAACAGTAGGCAGCTCCCCCACAACAGTAGGCAGCTCCCCCACAACAGTAGGCAGGTTCCCAAATTAGGTCAGCATTTCCCCCACAATAGTAGGCAGGTTCCCAAATTAGGTCAACATTTCCCCCACAATAGTAGGCAGGTTCCCCACAATAGTAGGCAGCTCCCCCCAACAATAGTAGGCAGTTCCCACACAATATTAGGCAGCTCCCCCCACATTTTTAGGCAGCTCCCCCCCACATTAGGTCAGCAGTTCCCCCACAATAGTAGGCAGGTTCCTCACAATAGTAGGCAGCTCCCCCACATGAGTTCAGCATTTACCCCACAATAGTAGGCAGCTCCCCCCAACAATAGTAGGCAGTTCCCACACAATATTAGGCAGCTCCCCCCAACAATATTAGGCAGCTCCCCCCACATTTGTAGGCAGCTCCCCCCACATTTGTAGGCAGCTCCCCCCCACATTAGGTCAGCAGTTCCCCCACAATAGTAGGCAGTTCCCCCACAATAGTAGGCAGCTCCCCCCCACAATATTAGGCAGCTCCCCCCCACAATATTAGGCAGCTCCCCCCAACAATATTAGGCAGCTCCCCCCAACAATATTAGGCAGCTCCCCCCCCACAATATTAGGCAGCTCCCCCCAACAATATTAGGCAGCTCCCCCCACAATATTAGGCAGCTCCCCCCCCACAATATCAGGCAGCTCCCCCCAACAATATTAGGCAGCTCCCCCCCACAATATTAGGCAGCTCCCCCCAACAATATTAGGCAGCTCCCCCCAACAATATTAGGCAGCTCCCCCCTCCCACAATATCAGGCAGCTCCCTCCCCCCCACAATTTTAGGCAGCTCCCCCCCCCCCACAATATTAGGCAGCTCCCCCCCCCCCACAATATTAGGCAGCTCCCCCCCCACAATATTAGGCAGCTCCCCCCACAATATTAGGCAGCTCCCCCCCCCACAATATCAGGCAGCTCCCCCCAACAATATTAGGCAGCTCCCCCCCCCCACACAATATTAGGCAGCTCCCCCCCCCACACAATATTAGGCAGCTCCCCCCCCACACACACAATATTAGGCAGCTCCCCCCCCCCCACACACAATATTAGGCAGCTCCCCCCCCCCCCACACACACAATATTAGGCAGCTACCCCCCCCCCAAACACAATATTAGGCAGCTCCCCCCAACAATATTAGGCAGCTCCCCCCACATTTGTAGGCAGCTCCCCCCCACATTAGGTCAGCAGTTCCCCCACCCCACAGACATACAGCATCCAGCCATATACAGTGTATGGCTGGAGGCTGTATGTCTGTACTGCTGCCCCCACAGTGTTCCAGTCACCGCTCCTCCGGCCCGGGGTCACATCTACTGCTATGGCCTATGGACCATAGCAGTAGGTGCCGGGACCGAAGGAGCGGTGACCGGAACACTGAACAAGATGACGCGGTCACTTACCAGGCCCCGGCCGGCGTGCGTTCTCCCTCGACGATCCTGCGGTCCTCCTGCGTCTCTATGGTTGTACGCACGGGACGTCAGTGACGTCCCGTGCGTACGACCATAGAGGCAAAGAAGCGAAGGACCGAAGGAGGATCGCGGGAGGACGCCGGGGAATGGTGAGTGACCACCGGACATCCTTATGTCCCGAAAAGATTTTTCGGGACACAGGGATGTCCGGGATAGGATTAGTAATACTTCTTTTTATGTGCCCGGGCCGGCTCCCGTGTGTGGCTGCAGGCGGGGGCCGACCAGAGCATACAAAACCTAATACTGTATACTAAAAACCAGGGGGCCTCCAGCTGTTGTGAAACTACAACTCCCACATGCCCGGACAGACTTTGCCGGTCCGGGCATGCTGGGAGTTGTAGTTTCACAACAGCTGGAGGCCCCCTGGTTTTTAGTACACAGTATTAGTTTTTATATGCTCTGGTCGGCCCCCGCCTGCAGCCACACACAGGAGCCGGCCCGGGCACATAAAAAGAAGTATTCCTAATCCTATCCCGGAGAGCGCAACCCCCCCCAGATGTTGCGGCCGGCCCCCCCTGCAACCCCCCCACGAGTGCCTCTGCCACTGGCAGTGTTTGTAACTTGTGCTGTGGGCGGGCAGGGGAGGTGGTCATTATCGGCACTTTTTTTGTTGTTTCGGCATTTTGCCGAAATAGCCATTTTCGGCCGATATGTATCGGCCGCCGATATATGGGTGCATCCCTAATGGTGATACCCCATGTGTGTACATCACGCGCACTGCGGGCGCACTACAATGCTCAGAAGAGAAGGAGTCACATTTATCTTTGGAAAGCACATTTTGCTGAAATGGTTTTTCTAGAGCATGTCACATTTCGGAAGCCCCTATGGTGCCAGAACAGTAAAAAAAAAACACATGGCATACTATTTTGGAAACGACACCCCTCAAGGAACGTAACAAGGGGAACAGTGAGCCTTAACACCCCACAGGTGTTTGACAACTTTTCGTTAAAGTCCGATGTGTAAATGGAAAAAAAAAAAATTTTCACTAAAATGCTGGTTTTCCCAAAAATTTTACATTTTTACAAGGGGTAATAAGAGAAAATGCCCCCCAATATTTGTAAACCCATCTTTTCTGAGTGGATGTCAAGTGCACTGCGAGCACACTACAATGCTCAGAAGAGAAGGAGTCACATTTGGCTTTTGGAAAGCACATTTTGCAGAAATGGTTTTGGGGGGCATGTCGCATTTAGGGAGCCCCTATGGTGCCAGAACAGCAAAAAAAAAAAAAACACACATGGCATACTATTTTGGAAACTACACCCCTCAAGGAACGTAACAAGGGGTCCAGTGAGCCTTACCACACCACAGGTGTTTGACTACTTTGGATGTGTTTTTTTACAAAAATGCAGTTTTTCCCCCAAATTTTAGATTTTTAGAAGGGGTATTAGGAGAAAATGCCCCCCAAAATGTGTAACCTCAGCTCTTCTGAGTATGGTAATACCCCATGTGTGGACGTCAAGTGCACTGCGGGCGCACTACAATGCTCAGAAGAGAAGGAGTCACATTTACAAATTTTGCTGAAATGGGGGGGGGCATGTCGCATTTAGTGCCAGAACAGCAAAAAAAAATTAAATTTGTAAATACATTTCTTTGGAATAAGGACATACCTCATATCTGGACCGGTCACAGAAGAACAGGAGTGCAGTCAGGGGCCTTGAGCTTCGAAATCGCTGCCTGTGGAGAAAGAGCAGTGGGACCCCCCCCCCCTCAAGGGGCATTACATGGGGTAATTAATAAACGTTACATGGGGTAAGTTACTAAAATGGGGTACAGTGGGACATAAAATTATAAAACAGGTTTAGTTCCCAGAATGATGACCCAGAGCATAGCCAAAACTAAAGAATATGCCCACCCCAAATCCTATGCTCTGAATCATCATTCTGGGAATGTGATGTGTGTGGCTGTCCCTAACCTGTTGCCTCAAATGCGCACCCCGCTCAGGTGGAGAGAGAGCGCTGCGCATTTGAGGCAACATAAAAAGTCCCCGATGATAGTGACTCAGTGACCCATGACCCGTTTTTTTTTTTAAATACCCCCAGAGGTCTTATCAGTTTATTTATTTATTTATTTTTGCAGAAATTTTTTTGGGGGCAATTTAGTGGTTTTATGGGGTTAAAATTTGGAATGTACTCTGGACTTGGTACATATGGGTCAAATTATGGAAAATTTAAATAAAAAGGGAAAATTTAGTACTGCATGAAAGTGTGATACTCCTTGAAGCAGTTTTTAATGCAGAGGCCCGGATGATCGGGGCAAGTGTCACATTGATAGGTGGTATCCTTACGTATCCCCCTCCTGTGACACACTCTGCATTTTTTCTGGGTTCGTCCCTTCTTTCCAGTGTGGGGGATCTCACCTGGAAAGTGTTGGCCTGGGACGATCCTGGCACCTATTACTTCAGTTCCTTCTGAACTCCGGCCTGCTCTTTCCCGGTCAGCAAAGATCAGGGCCTTTAGGATTTCTTCTTGAAACTGGAGGAATGTCCCTGTGCTGCCAGCGTTCTGGTACAGTACAAAAGAGTTGTACATGGCAACCTGTACCAAGTAGACCGCAACTTTTTTGTACCATATACGTGTTTTCCGCATGGCGTTATATGGCTTCAGGATTTGATCAGAAAGATCAACTCCCCCCATATACCGATTGTAGTCCAGAATACAATCGGGCTTGAGGACCGTTGTTGTGGTACCTCGCACAGGAACAGGTGAGCTGCCGTTGCCATGAATAGTGGTCAGCATAAGGACATCCCTCTTATTCTTATACCTGACCAGCAACAGGTTTTCATGGACAAGGGCACGGGACTCACCCTTGGGCATAGGTGTCTGCAGAAAATTTAGAGGGAGGCCTCTCTGATTCTTCCGCACGGTCCCACAAGTGGATGTGGATCTGGCGGCAAGGGATGTGAAGAGAGGGATGCTGGTATAAAAGTTGTCCAAGTACACGGGGTAACCCTTATCCAGCAATGGGTACATAAGGTCCCAAACGATTTTCCCGCTAACACCCAGAGTGGGGGAACAATCTGGGGGTTCAATTCGGGAATCTCGTCCCTCATACACCCTAAACTTGTAAGTGTACCCAGAGGTACTCTCACAAAGTTTATAAAGCTTCACGCCATACCGCGCCCGCTTCAAGGGAATATACTGGCGGAATATGAGGGTGTGCGTGTGTGGGGGGGGGGGATGTATGTAGTGAGTGCTTGGTGTAACTATTAGATATAAGGGTGTGTGATTAGAAATCACACACCGTTATATAAGGAAGAAAAAAAATTGCGGGGAAAAAAAATGGGGGGGGGGGGGGGCAAATGCAGCGCCCTGAACCCCTAATAGGGCCCGAGTCACACTGAAAAATTTGTGGTGGACCCTTGGGGACCTATTAGGGGGTCAGGGGGGGGATTTTTTTTTTTTTTACTTTTTTACACTCTCTCCTACCTTGCCCTGGAGTGTATTCTTTCCCTGCTCTGTCCCTGCAGATCTTCTTCCCTGAGGGGGCTCTGATCGCACAGAGGGGGGATCCCTGGCACTTTTGAGCAGCTTTGCCCGCTGACTGAACTCAGTTAACGGGCAGAGCTGCAAGAAGATGCAGTTAACCCCTCCCCTGCCGGCTGCTATTGGCTGGACGATTGTCCAGCCAATAGCAGCACTCCTGGGGGGTGACGAAATTGCCACCTCCCCATAGATACAGTGGGTGATAGGGGGTTATCACCTTGTATCTCCGGGTCATCGGGTCACACGTGACCCGTATGACCCGAATCCCGGCAGATCGTTAGTGTGAATTCACTAACGATGACCCCCCTCGGCATTTGCACGGGATGCCTGCTGAATGATATCAGCAGGCATCCCGGTCCCTGCCCGGCACGCGGCAGGAACCGAAATTCCCACGGGCGTATGGATACGTCCTGGGTCCTTAAGTACCAGAAATCCAGGGCATATCCATATGCCCTAGGTCCTTAAGGGGTTAAAGAGGCAGACTATCTCCTGGCTGACAACTGGACTCTCCCTTTACTGGGACTTAAAAATGTCCCATGAGGATGTAGGCTAGCATTGTGTTTCGCTAGCATGAATCCAAGTTATCTGAGAAAACTGACTAGGAACTTCACAGGGGTGGACCCCCGACTTAGGGGTTGTGTAAATGGACCAGGACCGAAGGTAAGCATTGCCCAGTTTTTTTAAAGCGTACCTGTCATGATCTTGTTAAATTTTATAATCCTCCCAGTTCACTGCCCCATCATGATAACCCCCCCCCCCCCCCTGCCTTTATTTTTATTATTTTTTAGTTTTCTACCTTGATATTGCTCTGTATTTTCTGCTCAGTCTCAGTCAGATTCAAAGACTGGGAAGGGGTGTTCCCCAGCAGGCGTTACATCATCTGAAGCCATACAGGGGAGAACTTCCTCCCTCACTCTGCTACACAAAGCCCAGAGCAGTTCAGTGTGAGATGAGCTATGATTGGCTAAGGCTGCAAACTCACCTCTCACCACTCCAGACTGCATTTCCTGATTTTGCTGGCCTGGCAGAAGTCCAAAGTCTGTGCAAGAGATGGGGGAAATGTGCTCTGGACAAGTAGGGAGACACCTAGAGGCAGCTTTTTAAAACACAAATAAAACATGGAAAACTTCATTTTTTTAAACAAAGTACATTAAAAAGATTTTTTTTTATTTACCATAATAGCAAAAAATTTTTTAATGACAGTGCCCTTTTAAGCAATTGCAATGGTGGATATAAGCCAAAAAACAGGAAATACCATACGGCGCTTCTCCTCTTAGGACAGATGCAGGCAGCAGTTCATGTGTCAAATTCTCAAGTATTCGTTAATAAAGAATACTTGAGAATTGACACATGAACTGCTGCCCTCATCTGTCCTAAAAGGAGAAGCACCGTATGGTATTTCCTGTTTTTTGGATTATATCCACCACTGCTATTACCCATCCAGTGACCGATCGGAACCTGGAAAGGAAACCGTGGCTGCTGACCTCCATTTCCTCCTGCGAGACTACATGCCTGCTGAGGTGTTGTGCCCTGAGCACAACACGATTTGGTAAGCCTCCGATTTTTACGCACATTGAGGCCACTTTTATCATACTGTCCACACTAGGAGCGCACCTTTTGGCTTTTGTCTTTTATATTCAGCTTTTAAGCAATTGGGCCCCAGAGATTCCCTTTCCCCAGATGCTACCATGGAACCTGGTACCTCCTTTGTGTAGAGACCATTATACTTGCAGCGGGATTTGTCACTTGGCAGAAGACTTGACTTTGGTCAGGGCTAGGAAGGTGGTGGCCTGCTAAGGTGTGCATGACTCTAGCTACCCCTGAGGTTCACTGTGCCTTTGTCTAGCCAGAACTCACTAACTAGTTTCAGACTCCTTAGATCAGCAGAACTGAGGAGCTAAGCTTTTGGCTATATCAGAGCATACTGATTATAGACATGGTTTTTCACCATATATCCTGGGAATAGGGGAAGAGCTGGACTGAGCTTAGCACCAATTGGCTAAGAGGTGGACATGTGTCCAGATACTGCTTCTGTTAACAGGTTAGGCATAGGTAAGGCATGTACATTTTAGCAAACTTTAATCTCCAGCACGCTGAAAAGTGAATGCATGTAGTACCACAAAAACACAGAATATACTTTTAAAATATAAGGAAACAATGAGATACAGGCCTCAGCAATTGTAGACAAAATGATGCTGTCTAGCACCTTTACAAGACTATAGCCACCATAGGCGTGCGCACGGGGTGTGCCGGGTGTGCACAGGCACACCCTAATCACCGCAGCCCGCTGCTGCAGGACTTTTTTTTTTTCTCCCTACTAAACCCCAGCCCCACCGGACATCCCCGACAGTCACAATCATACATGATGGGGATGTAGTCCTGAGCTGTGAGCCTGCATAATGTAGGCTCACAGTTCAGGACTACATCCCCATCATGTATGGCAGCAGGCAGCAGGGATAGAGCGGACGGAGCCGCAAATTAAAAAAAAAATGCATTTTTAAACATCCGGTGTGCCCTGAAAGACTTTCAGGGCACACCGGATGTTTAAAAATGCATATTTTTTTATTTGCGGCTCCGGCCGCTCTATCCCCTGCCCTCCGGGCCGCTCTATCCCCTGTTCTCCGGGCCGCTCTATCCCCTGTCCTCCGGGCCGCTCTATCCCCTGTCCTCCGGCCGCTCTATCCCCTGTCCTCCGGCCGCTCTATTCCCTGTCCTCCGGCCGCTCTATCCCCTTCCTCCGGCCGCTCTATCCCCCCTTCCTCTGGGCCACTCTTTTCCCCCTTCCTCCGGCCGCTCTATCCCCCCTTCCTCCGGCCGCTCTATCCCCCCTTCCTCTGGGCCACTCTTTTCCCCTTCTTCCGGCCACTCTATCCCCCCTCCCTCTGGGCCACTCTTTTCCCCTTCCTCCGGGCCGCTCCTCCCCCGGCCGCGCACACTTCTGCGCTAACTGCAGACGCAGGGGCTGCCCCGCAGCTGCGCACGTCTGCTTCCACCTCCTGGGATGATCCTGGCCGCAACTCCTGGCACCGAGTGTCCATTCCTCGGCATGAGGAAGAAGTGGGCGATGGTGCAAAGTGTGCAGCAGATGGGAGTGGACGTGCCCGGCCTCTGACCCCAACATGGCTGCCGCAGGTGAGAAAAGTGCACAGACCGAGGACGGGAGGGGGGTGGGATGTGTGTATTATGTATGTATGGTGTGTGTAATATGTATGTATGTATTATGTATGTATGTATGGTGTGTAATATGTATGTTTGTATTATGTATGTATGTATGGTGTGTGTGTAATATGTATGTATGTATTATGTATGTATGTATGGTGTGTGTAGTATGTATGTATTATGTATGTATGTATGGTGTGTGTAATATGTATGTATGGTGTGTATTATGTATGTATGTATGGTGTGTGTAATATGTATGTATGGTGTGTGTAATATGTATGTATGGTGTGTGTAATATGTATGTATGGTGTGTGTAATATGTATGTATGTATTATGTATGTATGTATGGTGTGTAATATGTATGTTTGTATTATGTATGTATGTATGGTGTGTGTGTAATATGTATGTATGTATTATGTATGTATGTATGGTGTGTGTAGTATGTATGTATTATGTATGTATGTATGGTGTGTGTAATATGTATGTATGGTGTGTATTATGTATGTATGTATGGTGTGTGTAATATGTATGTATGGTGTGTGTAATATGTATGTATGGTGTGTGTAATATGTATGTATGGTGTGTATTATGTATGTATGTATGGTGTGTGTGTAATACGTATGTATGTATTATGTATGTATGTATGGTGTGTGTGTAATATGTATGTATGTATTATGTATGTATGTATGGTGTGTGTAATATGTATGTATGGTGTGTATTATGTATGTATGTATGGTGTGTGTAATATGTATGTATGATGTGTGTAATATGTATGTATGGTGTGTGTAATATGTATGTATGGTGTGTGTAATATGTATGTATGATGTGTGTAATATGTATGTATGGTGTGTGTAATATGTATGTATGGTGTGTGTAATATGTATGTATGGTGTGTATTATGTATGTATGTATGGTGTGTGTGTAATATGTATGTATGTATTATGTATGTATGTATGTATGGTGTGTGTGTAATATGTATGTATGTATTATGTATGTATGTATGGTGTGTGTAATATGTATGTATGGTGTGTATTATGTATGTATGTATGGTGTGTGTAATATGTATGTATGATGTGTGTAATATTTATGTATGGTGTGTGTAATATGTATGTATGGTGTGTGTATTATGTATGTATGGTGTGTGTAATATGTATGTAATATGTATGTATGGTGTGTGTAATATGTATGTATGGTGTGTATTATATGTATGTATGGTGTGTGTAATATGTATGTATGGTGTGTGTAATATGTATGTATGGTGTGTGTAATATGTATGTATGATGTGTGTAATATGTATGTATGATGTGTAATATGTATGTATGGTGTTTATTATATGTATGTATGTATGTATGGTGTGTGTAATATGTATGTATGGTGTGTATTATGTATGTATGTATGGTGTGTATTATGTATATATGTATGGTGTGTGTAATATGTATGTATGGTGTGTGTAATATGTATGTATGGTGTGTGTAATATGTATGTATGATGTGTGTAATATATATGTATGATGTGTGTAATATGTATGTATGATGTGTGTATTATGTATGTATGTATGTATGTATGATGTGTGAAATATGTATGTATGGTGTGTGTAATATGTATGTATGGTGTGTATTATATGTATGTATGGTGTGTGTAATATGTATGTATGGTGTGTGTAATATGTATGTATGGTGTGTGTAATATGTATGTATGATGTGTGTAATATGTATGTATGATGTGTAATATGTATGTATGGTGTTTATTATATGTATGTATGTATGGTGTGTGTAATATGTATGTATGGTGTGTATTATGTATGTATGTATGGTGTGTATTATGTATGTATGTATGTATGTATGGTGTGTGTAATATGTATGTATGGTGTGTGTAATATGTATGTATGGTGTGTGTAATATGTATGTATGGTGTGTGTAATATGTGTGTATGATGTGTGTAAAATGTATGTATGATGTGTGTAATATGTATGTATGATGTGTGTATTATGTATGTATGTATGATGTGTGAAATATGTATGTATGGTGTGTGTAATATGTATGTATGGTGTGTATTATGTATGTATGTATGGTGTGTGTAATATTTATGTATGGTGTGTGTAATATGTATGTATGGTGTGTGTAATATGTATGTATGGTGTGTAATATTTATGTATGGTGTGTAATATGTATGTATGGTGTGTATTATATGTATGTATGGTGTGTGTAATATGTATGGATGGTGTGTACTATGTATGTATGGTGTGTAATATGTATGCATGGTGTGTATTATATGTATGTATGGTGTGTGTAATATGTATGTATGGTGTGTGTAATATGTATGTATGGTGTGTGTAATATGTATGGATGGTGTGTACTATGTATGTATGGTGTGTAATATGTATGTATGGTGTGTATTATATGTATGTATGGTGTGTGTAATATGTATGTATGGTGTGTGTAATATGTATGTATGGTGTGTGTAATATGTATGTATGATGTGTGTAATATGTATGTATGATGTGTAATATGTATGTATGGTGTTTATTATATGTATGTATGTATGTATGTATGGTGTGTGTAATATGTATGTACGGTGTGTGTAATATGTATGTATGGTGTGTGTAATGTGTATGTATGATGTGTGTAATATGTATGTATGATGTGTGTAATATGTATGTATGGTGTGTATTATGTATGTATGTATGTATGGTGTGTGTAATATGTATGTATGGTGTGTTTAATATGTATGTATGATGTGTGGAATATGTATGTATGGTGTGTGTAATATGTATGTATGGTGTGTGTAATATGTATGTATGATGTGTGTAATATGTTAGTGTGATGTGTAGTATGTATGTATGATGTGTGTAATATGTATGTATGGTGTGTGTAATATGTATGTATGGTGTGTGTAATATGTATGTATGATGTGTGTATTATGCATGTGTGGTGTGTTTAATATGTTTGTGTGATGTGTAATATGTATGTATGATGTGTGTAATATGTATGTGTGATGTGTAGTATGTATGTATGATGTGTGTAATATGTATGTATGATGTGTAATATGTATGTATGGTGTTTATTATATGTATGTATGTATGGTGTGTGTAATATGTATGTATGGTGTGTATTATGTATGTATGTATGGTGTGTATTATGTATATATGTATGGTGTGTGTAATATGTATGTATGGTGTGTGTAATATGTATGTATGGTGTGTGTAATATGTATGTATGATGTGTGTAATATATATGTATGATGTGTGTAATATGTATGTATGATGTGTGTATTATGTATGTATGTATGATGTGTGAAATATGTATGTATGGTGTGTGTAATATGTATGTATGGTGTGTATTATGTATGTATGTATGGTGTGTGTAATATGTATGTATGATGTGTGTAATATGTATGTATGGTGTGTGTAATATGTATGTAATATGTATGTATGGTGTGTGTAATATGTATGTATGGTGTGTATTATATGTATGTATGGTGTGTGTAATATGTATGTATGGTGTGTGTAATATGTATGTATGGTGTGTGTAATATGTATGTATGATGTGTGTAATATGTATGTATGATGTGTAATATGTATGTATGGTGTTTATTATATGTATGTATGTATGGTGTGTGTAATATGTATGTATGGTGTGTATTATGTATGTATGTATGGTGTGTATTATGTATGTATGGTGTGTGTAATATGTATGTATGGTGTGTGTAATATGTATGTATGGTGTGTGTAATATGTATGTATGGTGTGTGTAATATGTGTGTATGATGTGTGTAAAATGTATGTATGATGTGTGTAATATGTATGTATGATGTGTGTATTATGTATGTATGTATGATGTGTGAAATATGTATGTATGGTGTGTGTAATATGTATGTATGGTGTGTATTATGTATGTATGTATGGTGTGTGTAATATGTATGTATGGTGTGTGTAATATGTATGTATGGTGTGTGTAATATGTATGTATGGTGTGTAATATGTATGTATGGTGTGTAATATGTATGTATGGTGTGTATTATATGTATGTATGGTGTGTGTAATATGTATGGATGGTGTGTACTATGTATGTATGGTGTGTAATATGTATGTATGGTGTGTATTATATGTATGTATGGTGTGTGTAATATGTATGTATGGTGTGTGTAATATGTATGTATGGTGTGTGTAATATGTATGGATGGTGTGTACTATGTATGTATGGTGTGTAATATGTATGTATGGTGTGTATTATATGTATGTATGGTGTGTGTAATATGTATGTATGGTGTGTGTAATATGTATGTATGGTGTGTGTAATATGTATGTATGATGTGTGTAATATGTATGTATGATGTGTAATATGTATGTATGGTGTTTATTATATGTATGTATGTATGTATGTATGGTGTGTGTAATATGTATGTACGGTGTGTGTAATATGTATGTATGGTGTGTGTAATATGTATGTATGATGTGTGTAATATGTATGTATGATGTGTGTAATATGTATGTATGGTGTGTATTATGTATGTATGTATGTATGTATGGTGTGTGTAATATGTATGTATGGTGTGTTTAATATGTATGTATGATGTGTGGAATATGTATGTATGGTGTGTGTAATATGTATGTATGGTGTGTGTAATATGTATGTATGATGTGTGTAATATGTTAGTGTGATGTGTAGTATGTATGTATGATGTGTGTAATATGTATGTATGGTGTGTGTAATATGTATGTATGGTGTGTGTAATATGTATGTATGATGTGTGTATTATGTATGTGTGGTGTGTGTAATATGTTTGTGTGATGTGTAATATGTATGTATGATGTGTGTAATATGTATGTGTGATGTGTAGTATGTATGTATGATGTGTGTAATATGTATGTATGGTGTGTAGTATGTATGTATGTATAATATATATATATATATATATATATATATATATATATATACACACACATAATGCATAAATACAAACATCATACATATATAATACATGCATACATAATATACACATGCACACATAATACAGCATACATCCATAATACATACATAACTTTCTATTTTCCTTTGTTCTGATACACGGGACACGGCCCACTCTATGCAGCCCCTGCTCTTCTACCAGCAAATATACTAAAAACTACTACAGAGCTGAAATAACATTTTTTTATGTATTGTGTATATATTTTATATTATGTATGTATTATGTGCCCAATCCCCCGCACAGCACCCATAGCACCCCTCAAACACACAGCACCCCTCAAACACACACAGCACCCCCCCCCCCACACTCACACACAGCACCTCACACACACTCACACACAGCACCCCTACACACACACACACACACACACACACACAGCACCCCCAGTGCAACATAATGGGAGTTGTAGTTTTGGTCACCATATATTGTATCAGGGCATGCTGGGAATTGTAGTTGGTAACTGAAAATCCCAGCATTGCATTCCTTGAAGGAATGCAATGCTTGGAGGTGCAGTTACCAACTACAATTCCCAGCATGCCCTGATACAATCTATGATGACCAAAACTACAACTCCACACATCTTGCACTATATAGGAGTACAATTTAGATTATGGTGTAACATGCTGGGAGTCCTAGTTTTGGGTCAGCTGCAGACCCATAACTACAACGTGCATGCTGCCAATCTGGTGCAAAAAAAAATTCGATTTGGAATATTCCCCCCTCTGTGCCCCCATCTTATAGTGAAAGCGTTCTTCTGTTTGCCAAGTGAAGAACAAACATGAGTTTTACCATTCAACTTACAATTTTTTTTCAAATCCACATCACATGCCTCCCCTATAAACACCAGCAAACATACACACAAGTGGGAGGTCTAGTCAGGGCTGGTGCATGGATTTCTGACACTCTAGGCAAAACCTAATTTTGACAACCCTTTGGCTCCACCCATTGAACCCCTTGGCAAATATAAGATCAGGGGTAGAATTAGTCCCGTAAGCCTCATGGTAAATTCTAGACTTGTCCTCCTCCCTACAATTATAACTATACTGCACCTAATGTGGGGGAACTATATTGCACCTAATGTGGGGGAACTGTACTGCACCTAATGTGGGGGAACTATACTGCACCTAATGTGGGGGAACTACACTGCACCTAATGTGGGGGAACTATATTGCACTTAATGTGGGGAGAACTATACTGCACCTAATGTGGGGGAACTATACTGCACCTAATGTGGGGGAACTATATTGCACCTAATGTGGGGGAACTGTACTGCACCTAATGAGGGGGAACTATACTGCACCTAATGTGGGGGAACTATACTGCACCTAATGTGGGGAGAACTATACTGCAACTAATGGGGGGGGGGAACTATATTGCACCTAATGTGGGGGAACTATACTGCACCTAATGTGGGGAACTATATTGCACCTAATGTGGGGGAACTGTATTGCACCTAATGTGGGGAACTATATTGCACCTAATGTGGGGGAACTGTATTGCACCTAATGTGGGGAACTATATTGCACCTAATGTGGGGGAACTGTATTGCACCTAATGTGGGGAACTATATTGCACCTAATGTGGGGGAACTATATTGCACCTAATGTGGGGGAACTGTACTGCACCTAATGTGGGGGAACTGTACTGCACCTAATGTGGAGGAACTGTGCTACTAACCTAATGTGGGGGAACTATACTACCACCTAATGTGGGGGAACTATACTGCCAACCTAATGTGGGGGAACTGTACTATTAACCTAATGTGGGGGAACTATGCTGCCAACCTAATGTGGGGGAACTATACAAAAATATAAAATGGTACTATTCTGATCCCTATAGCACTTTTATTTTTCTGTATATGGGGATGTATGAGGGTCATTTTTAGCGCTGTGATTTGTATTTTATATCGGTACCATTTTTTTTTTTTTTTTGCTTTTTAGATATTTTTTATGGTATTTGAAGTGACCAAAAATGTGCAAATCTGGTTAGTGCACTATTACAACTTTTGGGACCCCACTTCTGATTTTGCCCAGGGCCATGCTAAGCCTAAAACCGGCCCTGGATCCAATCCTCCTATACTATGCATGCACGAGTGTGTGTGTGTACATGTATATATATATATATATATATATATATATATATATATATATATACATAAACACACGCGTGCGCGGAGTGAGTTTGTGCTTTAGGGTGCACACCCTAATGCAGGAGGCTGCGCACGCCTATGATAGCCACCTAACCTTAGTTTAGCATAGCAGCGGGTACAGCTGTTTTAGCAGCGGGTACACCACATTTACATGGATATATTACAATAACCAGCAGTTGGGCAGCACAATTCAGTTCTTAAAGGGGTACTCTGCCCCTAGACATCTTATCCCCTATCCAACAGATCAGATCCAACCTGCTGCTGGGGACCCCCGCGATCTCCCTGCTGCACCCAGCGTTCATTTAAAGCATCGGGAGGCTTGTGAAGTCATGGCTGTGCCCCGCTCGTGACATCACGACCACGTCCCCTGAATGCAAGTCTATGGGAGGGGGCGTGACAGCCTCCGCCTCGCCAGTCATCCGGCACAGAGAGAAGTTCGCTCCGTGCACCGGATTTCTGAGGTGCCGCAGCTGAGATCGCAGGGGGTCCCCAGCGGCAAACCTCCGCGATCAGACATCTTATCCCCTATCCTTTGGATAGGGGATAAGATGTCAAGGGGTGGAGTAAGAATGCTCCAGATTTATGTAGATACCTCCTTAGCACCTCCTTAGCACCAGAGAGTAAAACCTTTTTTAATGTTATGGAACCACAGACAGATATATGAAAGGGACCATGTGTCTCCTAACAGCTATCTAACAGTGTCAACAGTTTAGAGAGTGAGTTGGAAGGGTTAATAGTCTTTCTATTGCATCTCCAGTAGATACACCACATAACATGTGCCCGGCATTCTCGTGCATTTTTTAAAAGCCCATTTTTATAGAATTTTTGAGAAGTCACAAACTCTAATAAAATAGAAAAGAAATGAAAGTCACCAGGAGCATACCCCGACTGCATGGTAAAAAAACAACCTACTGTATTTTTTATGTACATAGAAGGCTGAAAGTTCTCTGCTGATGCTTGCAATCTTCTTCGTGTTAAGAAAAGAATTCTAAAAAAGAAAAAAGTGAATAAAAGTTGTGAGGTGTATCGGGCTGTAGTCCTGCTGACAGTCGGCCTGGCTGCTATTTAGTTTGATAAAAAAGGCTATGACTCCTCTATCCGGTAGACTGGCAGATCATTAGCCGGAACACCTGAGCTCAATGAACCGCGGCTCACAAAACAGGACAGAATGATGTTTCACAGTTCTGCTTCAAGGGACACAAACTCCCAGACTAACTAATATCCTTGGCAAACCAGACGCTGGTGGGGGTGAGACAGATTTTTTAACAAGTGCCAGGCTATGATCAAGAGTGCCGGTCATTTTAGCAGGAAAAAAAAATCTTAGAAATGGATGAAAGAAAAGTTGCAATCCTGTAAATATGAGAATAGAGACCATTTGTCCTCTCTAGAAAATTTCTGGTAGCTCAGATTTAAAGGGAAAGTGGGAAGCAAGGAGATTTTCCTAAAATTATTTTTGGGTCAGAATCTAAAGTCAAAACCAGGAGTAGAACCAACACAGGGAAAGACTGACTGACAGTGGCTGACAGTCTTGTGGTCTTACCTGTCTGATATGTTAAAGCGTATCTGTCAGATTCCACAAAAAAATATGTTACTCAGTAGTGTTGAGCGGCATAGGCCATATTCGAATTCGCGAATATTCGCGAATATATGGACGAATATTCGTCATATATTCGCGAATATTCGCATATTCGTTATATTCCCGTTTTATTTTCGCATATGCGAACATTCGCGTATGCGAAAACTATCATATGTGCATATTAGCATATACAAAATTAACATACGCGTAAAATTCGCATATGCGAAAAGTAGCATATGCTAATTTTCGCATATGCGAATTTACGTACGCCAGTCTCACACAGTAGTATTACAGCCTTCTTTACACCACACAAGCTGGAAGCAGAAAGGGGTGATCACTGTGATGTGTACTGTGAAAAAAAAAAAATAAAAAAAAAACGAATATTCGTAATTACGAATATATAGCGCTATATTCGCGAAATTCGCGAATTCGCGAATATGCGATATTCGCGAATAATATTCGAATTGCGAATATTCGTGAGCAACACTATTACTCAGTACCTAATCCTGACTATGTACATGTAATTTTTATGCCTCTGTCACCTATATTTATTATAAAAAATACCTCTTTTCATTAGCTCACAGTGTTAGAAATCCTCTCAAGGGAAGAGGGCCCGTCCCTCTCTGTGGGTGTGAGAGGTGATTGGTGTGTGGTGGGAGGTGATTGGTGTGTGGTAGGAGGGGGCATGCCGCTGCTTGTGGTGGTGGGAGGTGATTAGTGTGTGGTAGGAGGGGGCATGTCCCTCCTTGTTGGTGTGTCTGCTCATGCAGTCTTGTCCGTAAGTTATCTCTTGTCCATGACTCATGGACATGCCTGATGCTGTTGCAGGACTGGTTAGTGTCCCAGTAGGTATGGGGACCCCTAGTGGTGGGATTTTCAGGAGCTGTTTTTTTTATTAAATATTTAAAAAAATAAATTAAACAACCCTATTATAAAAGATCTTTAATTTTCATCAGTAACAACATATAAAAAGTTTTTGGATCTGACAATGCCAATTTAAAGCTACACCAGTGGGTTGGGTTTTTTGGAAGTGAAAAGTGGCTCCAGCCTATTTACACTAAAATAGAGTGGGTCACAGATTTTCTATTTTTGTTCTTATTGCAAATTATCTTCCTGTCACTACATGTAGAAACCCAGGGGGCGTAGCCTGCAATGCATTAACCCGGCCACACATTCTTTGAGCTAATTTCCTGACTGCTCTGATATTGGGATTTTAAAGCCTACCATGAGTGATAAATGCATGAAAAGCAAAAGCAGAAGATCCTGGGATCCCGCAATCTCCCTGCAGCATCCGCATTCTATGCAGGGCTGCGTCTCCAGGCTCGGAAACCTCCATGACTGGAGACATGATATCACGCCACGCCTCCTCATGACGTCACGCCACACCCCTTCCATTCATTTCTATGGAAGGGGGCATGAAGTCCCATAGAATGAAGGTGCTGCAGGAAGATTGGGGGGGCTCCCAGCGGCGGGCCTCCCTTGATCAGGCATCTTATCCCCTATCCTTTAGATCGGGATAAGAGGTTTTTGCCCGGAATACCCCTTTAAGGTCAGTAGAGATAAGAAAGGAACAAGTGGCTTCCTGCAACTGCCTATAATACATGACTTCCACACCCTGAACCTTACTGCTCTACACCCTGCTATAGAGTATTGTAACAAACAAAACTGTGAGTAAGCAAAGTCTTCTAAACTGTATTCTAGCATGGGGAGCCAACCCATGAGGAATCCTTTTCAGCAGATTATATTATATATGTTACATTTGTGGTGTCCCGGTACCGGATTGCATCCGTTACCTTGTGGTGAGGTCCCCAAAGTCAGAGTCCCTAGTTACCGGTGGGGTCCTCATCTATAGTTTGCCCCTAGTCACCTCTTTAATAGTTAAAATTATTCAAATTCAATGTGTAAATATGTATATAAAGTGTACTTACCTTGTTGTAGTGTCGCAGGACCTTCGGGTCACGTGATGCGTTCCAAAACTCTATGGTTTATGGTTCAAGGACCTTTGGAGGAAGTCAGGTGATCTCCCACCATGCATTGTAACGGAGAGTGACAACTGACTCGGACCAATCCAAAACGGCCCTGCCCATATAAGGGAGCGGCGGCCATTAATCGCTCTCTTGTTCCTGCGCTGCCAAGCAAGCAGCATCTCTTTCCTCATGGGCTGCTGATAGAGGAGGATCTGCGCAGCTGTCTTCAGCAGTGACTAGGCCCAAGCCTTGCGGCGACGGCCATCTTACAAAACTGGGAGTTACCTCAATCCCTGTTAAGTTTGCAAGATCACCAGACCTAAACAGACCCCTAAATCCGGACGGATCTCTGCATTACTCCTAATTCTAATAATTCTTTGGAGAAATCTAATGGTCCGCGGCTTCTGTCAATCACTGCCGTTCGACATAGATACTGTATTGCTAAGACTGTTTCTGTTAATTGGATGTACCGCAAGTACCTCAGTAAAGTTTATACAAGTTCAAGTTCATCTCTATTGTGGACCTCCATTTATTTAAGTACGCACCTATCATTTCTGGGAAGGGTGGCGATAGGCCGAAGATTTACCTCAGCGTATTAACGCCCACCCTGGCGTCACGAGTGACAGTGGTCAAGTTAACCCCTCATATACCGAAGCAACACCCCAACTACACTTACACCCCCAAGGCCCTACCACACAGTTAAAACTAGTTTTGACTGAATGCCTTTGTGAAAACTAGAATTAACTGCTTTTCCCCAGTGAAAACTAGTTTTGACTAAACACCTTTGTGAAAATTTGAAGTCACTGCTTTTTTTTTTTCAGTTTAAACCAGTTTTTACTGATGACCTTTGTTGAAACATCAGTTTTTACTGAATGCCTTCATAAAAACTAGAATATTTATTGAAAGCCTTTGTACAAACTAGAATATTTACTGAACACCTTTGTACACTCTAGAATTTACTGCTAATCAAAAACCGAATGTCAGTTAAAACTGGTTTAAAGTAGAGAAAAATAGTTTTAATGAAGAAAGTGAGGCATTTGATGATGTGAAGGTATTAGATGACTCAGAGGAAGTATTAGCTGGCATCTATTGTTGAATTTGTTTTTATGCCTTTATGACCCTGCTAGTTTTGGTCTTTATGACCCAGCCCATTTTTTTCAAATCTGACATGTGTCTCTTTATGTGGTAATAACTGTGGAATGCTTTTACTGAACAAAGCAATTCTGAGGTTGTTTTTTTGTGTGACATATTGTACTTTTTAATAGTAGAAATTTTTGTTGATACATGTAGCGGTTTTCGCATTTATCTAGATTTCAATATTTGTAAGAGAAATAGTCATGCTAAATAAATCTATTTATTTGAGATGTCCTAATACCATTACAAGTAAAGATACTTTTTTTTATACCAATTTCCTATACCAATTACCAATACGATTTTTAAATGTCATGCAACAGTTTTTTTTTTTTTTGGTGGACCTTCCCTGGGTAGGGCTGCGCAGAAGGTCCCGATGACCCTTCCAGGGGTCTCTGTAACTCTGCCCCAGGCCTGGGTCTACCTACAGGGTAAAGCAGTGGGGAAGGGGTAGGATAGATTGATAGCATGCAATAGTCCAAAGTCAGCACTCATAATAGACCCACTTCCAGAGAGGGGGACTAGGAAACCCCAGTGCCTGGGCAAGAGTGCACCCTTTCTGGGTACACTTGTCTAGGAGGTCCCACTTGGGACCTCCAGAGGGACTTGTAAAAATCCCAGAGGCCTGGTTCTCTGCAGGGGACAAGGCAGCCCATGTACCCGAGTGCACCTTTCCTGGGTAGGCCTGTGCAGAAGGTCCCTGGAGAGACCTCCAGAGGGACTTTTAAAAATGCGAGAGGATTGGTTCTCTGCAGGGGACAAGGCAGCCCATGTACCCGAGCCAGAGTGCACCTTTCCTGGGTAGGCCTTTCTAGAAGGTCCCCAGTGAGACCTCCAGAGGGACTTGTAAAAATCAAGGAGGCCTGGTTCTCTGCTGGGGGACTAGGTAGCCCAAATAACCAGGTCTGGGTCCACCTTTCCTGGGCACACTTGTGTGGAAGAGGTAGGTAAGATGGAAGACATCCAGTACCCCCAAAGTCGCCATGCTTTGATTGGTCCCCCTCAGATAGGGGGGACTAGGTGACCCACCCGACCCGTCTTGAAACACAGAGCCAGATGTCTAATGTGTGTGTGAGTGGGAGGGCCTGACATGAAACCCTGTGGGGCAATGAAGGTGGGATCCAATTTCCGTGGTCTAGGCGGCAGGCGTACCACCGGCCCGTCTCACCAGCCCCGTAAGGGAGGTTGAGCATGCATGCGTGCAATAGGACCCGAAAGATGGTGAACTTTGTCTGGGCAGGGTGAAGCCAGTGGTCCTGATGTGAAAAGTGGTCAACTTGCACGAGCGTGCTTAGTGGAGGGGTAGGCGTGTATGCAGAGGCAGCATAGTCGACCCACCATGAGTCAGGGGTCATCGCTCAACCAATAAGCATCATTCTCAAGCGCCACGTGTAAACTAGATGAACTTTGACCTCTGTGGAAGTGACACGTGTAAGCTAGATAGCTTTGACTTTGTGGAAACAGTTTGAGTCATTTTATTAAAACTAGTCTTCTTTACTTTAACCCCTTGGGGATGGAGGGTTTTTCCATTTTTGGACTTTCGTTTTTTCCTCCTTACCTTTTAAAAATCATAACCCTTTCAAATTTGCAACTAAAAATACATATGATGGCTTTTTTTTTGCGCCACCAATTCTACTTTGTAATGACATCAATCATTTTACCCAAAAATCTCAGGCGAAATGGAAAAAAAATCATTGTGCGCCAAAATTTAAGAAATAACACCATTTAAAAATTTTTGGAGTCTTCCGTTTCTACGCAGTTAATTTTTCGATAAAAATCACACCTTATCTTTTTTCCATAGTTCCGTACAATTAAAATGATCCCCTACTTATATAGGTTTGATTTTGTCGTACTTCTGGAAAAAATTATAACTACATGCAGAAAAATGTATACGTTTAAAATTGTCATCTTCTGACCCCTATAACTTTTTTTTTTTTTTCCGCCTATGGGGAAGTATGAGGGCTCATTTTTTGTGCCGTGAACTGAAGTTTTCAGCGGTACTATTTTTGTATTGATTGGACTTTTTGATCACTTTTTAATGATAAAAAAAGTGACCAAAAATACGCTATTTTGGACCTTGGATTTTTTTGCGCATAAGCTATTGACCGTGCGGTTTAATCAATGATATATTTTTATGACTTGGACATTTCCACACGTGGTGATACCACATATGTTTATGTTTATTTTTATTTACACAGTTTTTTTTTTAAATGGGAAAAGGGGGTGATTCAAACTTTTATCAGGGAAGGGTTTAAATAATCTTTATTAACTTATTTTTTTTTTTCATTTTTTATTTTTTTTGCAATGTTATAGCCCCCATAGGGGGCTATAACACTGCACACACTGATCTTTTACATTGTTCTTTATTATCCCATAGGATAACATAGATTCATGATTCTGCTGCTTGACTGCTCATGCCTGGATCTCAGGCACTAAGCAGTCATTCGGCGATCGGACACCAGGAGGCAGGTAGGGACCCTCCTCGTGTCCTACAGCTGTTGGGGACACCGCGATTTCCTGAGCTAACCGGCAGCAGTTTAGTTTCACTTTAGACACGGCAATCAACTTTGAATGCCGCGTCTAAAGACTTAATAGCAGGCTCCGCATTATAGAAAGGGAGTGGGCGAAGGGCATATTGGTACGCCCTTCGTCCCCAACAGGTCAAACCAGTTATAACTGACACTTGGTTTTTGATTAGCAGTAAATTCTAGTTTGTACGAAGGCATTCAGGAAAAAACTGGTGTTTCAACAAAAGTGTTCAGTAAAAACTAGTTTTCACTGGGGAAAAGCAGTCAATTCTAGTTTTCCCAAATGCATTCAGTCAAAACTAGTTTTTACTAGGAAAAACGAGTTTTAACTAAAAACTAGTTTTAACTGTAAAATATATATGAACTGTGGCCCAGATTTATCAAAATTTGTAGAGCTTTGGCGCAACTTTGGCGCAACTTTGGTGCAAATCTGCTTATTTGCTTACTTTTCACTTTCCAGTACACCCTGATTTATCCACTGCGACTGTCGCAGATCTAGGCGCATCTGATTAAAAAGCTCCAGGAATCTACACCAGCTTGAACCTTGCTTATGTTTTTGCCTTTCTGACTACCTGATCAAGGATCACACTGATTTAAATCCCCCCCCCTTGTCTCCCACCCGCCAGCGCCGCACATCTCCCATCTGTCTGCTACCTGTTGCAAGACTACAACTCCCAGCATGCCCTTACAGTGATGGCATGATGGGAGTTGTAGTCTTGTAGCAGGTAGCGGGCGGGAGATGTGCGGCACGGGCAGGTAGGAGACAAGGGGGGGATATAAATCAGTGCCCCCATCATTAAGTGAGGGTAGCGGGGATAGAATCAGATGGAGCCCGAGTGGCTGCAGAGTGATGCCAGTCCTGGCTTCCTTAACCTACCTCGGCGTCGCTGAGTTTTTGGAGTCCCTAATGTAATTTCCAATTCCCGCTGGGTCCCGTGATGGGCCGGGACCGAGCAGTCAATCACTGGACCCAGCGGGAAATTTGATCTTACAGTAGGGACTAAAACTCAGCGGCTTTGTCATCTGTTAAAAGGAGCCCTGGCTGGCATCACTCTGCAGCCACCCGGGACTCCTGCAGACAGGCTGGGAGATGTGCAGGAGCCGTGCTTGCCATCCCTCAGCACTGCAGAACACGTTGAGGGATGGCAGGGAGGATGGCTCCTGCACATGTCCCGGCCCGGCTGCGGGAGTCAGCCTGGGCTCCCTTTGCTACGGCTCGGCAGAGTTTACTGTCATTTCAAATATGAAATCACAGTGATTTTCTGATCACCCCCGGCCAGGGAGCGGAGCGCATTACCGCCCGGTTCCCTGGCTTACAGAACTACAACTCCCAGCGTGTCCTTACAGTAAGGACTTGCTGGGAGTTGTAGTTGTGCGTCGTGGGGCGGGTGACAAGCTTTTCACTTGCCCTCTGCTGCACAACTACAACTCCCAGCATGCCCTTACTGTAAGGGAATGTTGGGAGTTGTAGTTGTGGGGCGGGTGACAAGCTTGTCACCTGCCCAATGCCGCAGTTACAACTCCCAGTGAGTCCTTACTGTAAGGTCATGCTGGGAGTTGTAGTCATTCAGCGGGGGGGGTAAGTGACAAGCTTGTCATTTGCCCGCACATCTCCCACACCACATGACTACAACTACAAGCATGTCCTTACTGTAAGGGCATGCTGGGAGTTGTAGTCATGCAGCAAGGGAGATGAGCGGGAGGGTGACAATAAATGTATTAACCTATTTTTCATTTTATTTTTTTTTTCATTTTAGATCCCTGTATCCTGTGGACTACTAGATTTGGTGGACTGTGTCGATGATCAGCGATTTTATTCTTTCTGTTTAATGTTAATAAAATGGTTAACACGGGCTTGTGGGGGAGGGTTTTTTTTAATAATTTTTTTTTAAACGTGTTGTGTTTTTTGATTTTTTATTTATTTGACAGGCTTAGTAGTGGAAGCTGTCTTATAGACGGAATCCATTACTAAGCCGGGGCTTAGCGTTAGCACCAAAAACAGCTAGTGCTAACCCCCAATTATTACCCTGGTACCCACCGCCACAGGGATGCCGGGAAGAGCCAGTACCAACAGGCCCGGAGCGTCAAAAATGGCACTCCTAGGCCTAGGCGGTAACAGTCTGGCATCATTTAGGCTGGGGAGGGCCAGTAACAATGGTCCTCTCCCACCCTGGTAATGTCAGGCTGTTGCTGCTTGGTTGGTATTTGGCTGAAAATAAAAATAGGGGGAACCCTATGCGTTTGTTTTTTTATATTTAATTATTTATGCACAAAAAAAAGCATAAGGTTCCCCCTATATCCTGTAATCTGTATGCCATATAAGACTATATTTGCTAGTACAGAGAGATCATTGCCCAAGTACACCACTGTGTCTTACTACAATAATTTGCACCATCATCATGGCCATTCCACATCTTCACCCAGTCACTACAACCATAGGAGTGCCTTGGGGTCATAGACTAGCCTACACATGCAGACCCACATTCACAAAGGATGTTGAAGCCACAAGAAAGGTAGCCAGGGTTCAGCCATTACTCTATAACTACTCTAATATCATCAATTCTGTCCGGAGAACTATTCCTTCCTGCTGGCCCTACATTACATCAGGGGATTTTCTAATGTGCATTGCTAGAGTTACCTTTAACATTTACATACTCATATGTAATCCTCTTTTTTACCTGTAATAAAAGATACTATCTCGAATTATTCTCATTCAATGTTCAAGCCAAGTTACAATAAGGCTAGGACTCCACTGAGATTTTTGCCCTGCCATTTTTGTGGTAAAAAAAATGCCAGAAAAAATGGCAGAAAAACTGCCACAGTTTTTCCCTACGTTTTTGCATTTTTCTGGCGTTTTTTCTTGTGTTTTTACCTTTGTGTGGAATTTGCCGTTTTTGGCCCCTTTGGCATTTTTTTTTTACAAAATAGTTGGGTACCAAAAAAAAAAAAAAAAAAAAAAGGATGCAGTAGGGATGTAAAAATATATTTAACTAAATGTTTATTTTTTATAACAACATTTTTATAATTTTTTTTACAAATTGTGTGTGTTTAACTTTTTTTTTAACTACTACTCCCAGCATGGAACACACTGTTCCATGATGGGAGTAGTACTACCTGTACTATAGATATATCTCCCCGGGTGTCAGTCTGACACCCGATGCGATTGTTCATAATATAGCAGAGATGTGGCTCTATACAGCGCTCACATCTCTGCTCTATTCACATCATTGGCCATTCATATTTTCCGCCCAGACCTGTGATTGGCCGGATGGTTGCAGCCAATCACAGCTCTGAGGAAAAGATGAATGAATGAGTGACCGGCCCGGAGTATAGTGCAGAGCAGGGATGCGAGCACTGTATACAGCCACTCCATCTCTGTATATAGACAGGACGATCACAGCGGGTGTCAGTAATGACCCCCGCTGTGATGTGTCCTTAAGCAGGTACTCCTACTCCCAACATGGAGTACACTCTGCTCCATGCTGGGAGCTGTAGTTCCTGCATTAATAGACAGATCGCAGCAAGTGTAACTTCTGACAACCGCTGCGATCTGTCTATTAATGCAGGTACTACAGCTCCCAGCATGGAGCAGTGTGTACTCCATGTTGGGAGTAGTAGTACTTGTAGTTAAGGAAAGATCACTGCGGGTATCACTCCTGACACCCGCTATGATGTTCCTGTATAATGTATAGATGCCGCAGCCGCTCTCCTATGGTCCCCTGCACGGCCGTATATATACACATATTCCTATTTCTCACAGAGAGCTGTGATTGGCCGGAACCATCTGGCCAATCACAGCTCTGCGGGAAATATGAATATGTGTTTATATACGTCAGTGCAGGGGACCAGAGAAGAGCGGCCGCCGCATCTATACACTATACAAGAGGATCGCAAGGGACCCCGGCGATCTGTCAATTAGTACAGGTAACTGCTACTCCCATCATGGAACAGTGTGTTCCATGCTGGGAGTAGTAGTACTACCTAAAAAAATAAATAAATAAATAAAAAATGAAAAACGCACACACACACTACATTTTTATTATTGTCGGCTACATTTTTAGTGCTTTACCCGCTCACATAAATTGATCCCTGTTTAAAAATTAATAAACATTTCATAATAAAAATGATACATTTCATTAGATACAATTTTTTCCATCACTACTGTATCTTTTCTAAAAAAAAAATTTTTATGGTACCCTACGAAATTTTAATAAAAAAGGTATCTCCATAATTTTTTAAGATCGCTAAAGTCCAAAAAAGAATAAAAACCACCTGCAAAAACGCAAAATTTAAAACCAACATGGCGTTTTTCTTGGCGTTTTTGCTCTCCCATAGACTTCTATGGGAGGAAAATGCCACGATTTCAGGGCAAAAAACGCCAAACTAGGTTATGAAAATCCAGCCTCTGAGCCCGAAATTGCTGAAAAACGCCAAAAGGATTAAAAAAACGCCAAACTGAAAAACGCCAAATGAATCTGGCATTTTGCAGTTTACTATTGACTTGCAGCTAACATCTGGCCGCGGCGTTTTTTCACAGAAAAAACGCCGTGCAGGAAAATTGGCGTTTTTAATGGCGTTTTTGCAAAGAAAAAACTCAGTGGAGTTCCAGCCTAACAATTTCTTGCTCTGGAGGACCAAACACATTCATGCATTGCACATAAGACAGACCATTGATTTCAATGAGAATGGTGTAATGCCTAATTTCTCCTGCAGTGGCGCTGGAGGAAAATAAACAGTTTTTTTTAGGCTTCTCAATATAATACAGTTCAGTGTTAACAGGGATGTTGCAAGGATTTTTGCAACCCCTTGGCAAAAGCTAATTTTGCAGCCCCTTGACTTGACCCACTGACCCGCCCTTTGACACGCCCTGCCTGACTACTGGGGTGGATATATCAAGGAAAAGGTGACCTTAGCGCAGGCGCTCAAATGTCCAGAGGGATCTCACAGCCAAGTCATGGAAGTTAATTAAAGAAGTATTCTGGGCAAAAACATCTTATCCCCTATCGAAAGGATAGGGGATAAGATGTCTGATCGCGTGGGGCCCGCCTCTAGGACCTCCCGCGATCTCCCTGCAACAGCCCGCATTCTATGAGTAGCTACGTCTGAAGTTTCGGAAACCGCCGGGCTTCCGAGACGGGGACATGACGTCACGCCACGCCCCCTTCATTCATGTCTATGGGAGGGGGCGTTGCCCCGTCTCTGTTTCCAAAACTGCAGACGCAGCTACGCATAGAATGCGGGCTGCTGCAGGGAGATCGCGGGGGGTCCCAGCGGCGGGCCCCCCGCGATCAGACATCTTATCCCCTATTCTTTCGATAGGGAATAAGATGTTTTTACCCCTTTAAGTTCAAGCTTTATTATTTCATATCAGCAAATGAAATAATAAAGCTTGAACTTAATTGACTTCCATGACTTGGCTGTGAGATCGCTCTGGATTTCCTTGCTATATCCAGTCTACATACAGGATTTCCCTCTGTATTCATCCTGAGACCTGTGGGCTTGCACAGAATCCTCCTCTCACCTCAGATTGAGGTTACATGCATATTTAATATACACTCCAGGTGAGCGGCCATCCATTAGACCCCTTACCCACCCCCACTGTTTGTGGGGAACTTTCTGTTTCCCAGGGTAATGCACTAGGTTCCTCTTTTGGGCCTCCACTTTTTTCTTTTTTTCACAGTTACTACTGGGGTGACACACTGTAACAAGCCCCCTCCATGTAATTAGTTTACTACTGGGGTGTCAGGAACCAGGCTAGTAGCGGGTAGTGGATCCTCTGTGTTAGTGAGGCGATGACGTGGGTCGTACCAGGGGACCGGTTCTAAGAAGTTACAGGTTTTCCCCAGAGCCCGCCGCAAGGCGGGATGGACTTGCTGCGGCGGTAACTCCCAGGTCGTATCCCCCGATAGCGACTCGACCCCACTAACAGCTGAGATAGGCGTGGTACACAAGGACAAGGCGAAAGCAAGGTCAGACCTAGCAAGAGGTCAAGGCAGGCGCCAAAGGTTCGTAGTCAGGGGCGACGGCAAGGGTCTGGATACACAGGCTTGGGATACACACAGAACGCTTTCACAGGGCACTAAGGCAATAAGATCCGGCAAGGACAGGAAGGGGAAGTGTGTATTTATGTGGAGGGAGGTGATTTAGACTGATTGGACCAGGCACCAATTAGTGGTGCACTGGCCCTTTAAATCTTAGAAAGTTGGCGCGCGCGCGCCCTAAGGAGCGGGGCCGTGCGCACCGGGAGGAAGGAGCAGCGGGAGGCTGGTAAGTGACTTGGGATGCGGTCCGTGAGCGGGAAAGTCCCGCCACACGGATCGCATCCCCTCCGCTGACTGAGGAACAGCGCTCACAGTCAGGAGCAGTGACCGGAGTGCTGTCAGAGAGAGGACGCCGCGAGCGCTCCGGGGAAGCAGAGGGACCCGGAGCGATCGGCGTTACACGAGGTGACACACCTCCTCCTCATGCTGCTGGCTGAGTGAGTGGTTCGGATGCTGGTTGTCTAACTTTCTTGCAGAAGGCAGAGCGGTACCCCCCATCAAGAGGGTGCTCTAGGAAGCTGCTTATTTTGTCTATAGGCAGCGCCGGCCCTGAGTGCCAAGGTCCCCAGTAGCAGGACAACTAATGATCAGCTTATAACTGGGGGACTGTTCGAAAAGAGGGAGAGAACCCCTTTAAGATGCAAGACTATCAATCTATACATCAACTTCCAATTGCTATGTAAGGGTAGAGGCACATGTAGCGCATCCACAGCATATTTGACACTGCGGGTGTGCCGATACCAGTCACAAGAGCGAGCTCCCTGCTGCAGCTGGGTGGCTCTGTGTGTCCGCTCGCTAGCGGACTCACAGAGCTACCCAACCGCACCAGGGAGCTAGCTCTCGTGACTTCCATCTGCGCATCCGCAGCGGGAAATATACCGTTACCCAAAAGGACCTGCACCTAACCAAAACAAAATATATCTGTTCTGTTCCGATGCTTCTGTATACATTTTTTAGATACTTGTAAATATTTGCTTTCCTTTGCTCGCTCATGTGAAAAGATTGCTGTCTGAAAAGCTTTTTAGGCAAATTATGCAAAGTAACAAAAAGTTTAAAAAGTTACACAAAGTTCACATCCTGCAGTAATTAGCCAATGTTGTCTGACATTATTTGTTACAAAAACTTCATAAATAGAACATAGACAAGAGCATACTTGGCACTGAAGCATTAGCCTTTAACTTGGGACCTGGAGTTGTGATGTGAAGCGTCCTGGCAGAGTACAAATGATGAAGGGAACTGCTTTAGTCGGATGATGATGATGATGCAGGCTGACTGTAAACAGCATCGGTGGAAGGAGAACTTTTAACTGGATTAAAAGTCTTACAGCCATGTACACTTTATTTTGGGAGATACAGTATGGCTCCTCTTGCTTCTTTCAGAGCAAGACACAGTGTGTAGCCTGGCAAAGAGTTATATAGTCCACTGTAGTGTCATTCTGAAACTAAGCAGTGAACAGGGTTGTTTGCCCTTAAAGGAAACCTGTCATAAGATTTTGCCATATCAGCATTATTGTTAATTTAAAGGGGTAATCCACCATAAAGTGACTTTAATACTTACCTGCCAGAGAGTAATGTACATGCTTAGGAAGGATGTGTGCTCGTCTTGGAGCTAAATGGCTGTGTTGTGAGTCCACCATAATGCTGCTGATTTCTTTTTGTAAACTGGAAATTTCCTGTTGGAGTTCCTTCCCTCCAACTAGTCCAAGAATCCCTTGTTGGTATGTGTAAGGTTACTTTTAACCTTCCCACACATCAGCCACCTGCACCGGCCACAAGCACCGGCCATGAGCGGAGTGTCCCTGTGTCCCCAACCGCCGGCGGGGCCGGAATTCGCATCGCGGGACGCACCCGCATGCGAATCCTGGCCCGTCTCTCACCACACTCCGCTCCTGCAGCTCCTTTGTCTCTCAGCTCCAGCGCACGCGTTTCTGTCCCTTAGGGCGCGAGTGCGTCGGAGCTCTGAAATTTTAAGGGCCAGTACGCCCATAATTAGTGAATACACCTGACAGCACATTATAATTTGTTGGCACATCCCACACTTCCCTGCCAGATCTTCAGTGCCTATTGCCTGAGAGCAAGCGTTCCTATTGCCTGTTGCCATACCCGTGTATCCAGACCTTCCTGCTACGTTTTTTGACTATGTACCTTTGCCGCCTGCCTTGACCTACTGCTACGTTGACTACGCTACTGCCTCTTCCCTCGGTACTTCGCCTTCCCCAGTTACCTGTGTGGTTGAGCCGTGTTGGGGGTAGCTGGGTGTTGCCTGCCACAGCAAGCCCATCCTGCCTTGCGGCGGGCTCTGGTGAAGACTAGCGGCACCTTAGACTCTGCTCCCCGATGCGGTCCGAGTCATCAGCCACACAGGTAGAGGATTCATATCCAGCTCCGTTACAGTAAGATCCGGCCATGGATCCCAGTGGAGTTCCTCTGCCTGACAACATGGATCTTGCTTCTATCGTGGCGCTTCAGTCACAGCATTTGGCCCAACAGGCACAGCAGCTATCTGCCATGATGCAGCAGTTGCTATCTGCTCAGCAGCAACCGCCACAGCCACAACCTCCTCCAGCTCCAGTACAGCTTCCAGCTGCAGCAGTATCCTCTGGAACCAAATTCCGTTTGTCGCTTCAAGAAAAGTTTGAGGGGGATCCTAAGTCCTGTCGTGGTTTGTGACGCAGTGCTCCATGCACATTGAACTCATGGCGGACCAGTTCTCCATGGAACGAGCAAAGGTGGCCTTCGTCATCTGTCTCTTATCTAGAAGGGCGTTGGCCTGGGCAACTCCGCTGTGGGATCACAGTGATGCCATCACTACCAATCTCCAGGTGTTCCTGACGGAATTTCGCAGTGTCTTTGAAGAACCTGCCCGATCTTCCTCCGCACGGCTTTGCTGAGTCTTTCTCAGGGCAACTCCACTGTGGGCGAGTACGCCATCTGTTTCTGGACCCTAGCGTCAGAGTTGTCTTGGAATAATGAAGCTCTTTGCGCTACTTTCAAGAGAGGATTATCAAGTCAAATTAAGGATGTCCTCGCTACCCGGGAATTTGCCATCTAACTTGAATGAACTTATACAATTGGCATCCCGGATTGATATCCGTTTCTCTGAGCGACGAGAGGAATTACGTCAAGAAAGGGAATATGCACGACCTCAGCGCTTTCCTCATCTGGCACCAGACTTCCAGCAACCACTGCAACCTTCTATGTTGCCACCCGCAGTGGAGGCTATGCAAGTGGATCGGTCTCGCCTGACCCTACAGGAAAGAACTCGCCGACGAACCGAAAATCTATGCCTATACTGCGCCAGTGCAGACCACTTCCTTAAAGATTTTCCTCTGCGTCCACAGCCACAGGGAAATGCTCGCACCTAGGGTTCGTGGGAGAGGCCTCCCTAGGTGTGAATTCCACCTCTCCAAGCTTTAATTTGACGGTCCAGCTTTTTCTTCCCTCTAAAGAGATCATCTCTGTTCTGGCTTTCCTGGACTTTGGCTCAGCGGGCAACTTTATTGATGCCTCCCTAGTGCATTGGTATCATCTGCCAGTGTCTCGCCTCTTAAAACCACTGTACATCTCTACGGTCAATGGAGAAAGACTGGACTGTACCGTGCTATATTGCTGTCGATGCAGATCGGGTTCCTGCTAGACTTGTGCACTAGAAAAATTTTCGTTTAATTTCGTTTCGTTTTTTCGTTTTGGAAAAAAATTTCGGTTCGGCAATATTTTCGGTTTAGATTTTTCGGATACATTCGGTATTCGGGTATTCGGGTTGATTTTTTTTGGATACATTCGGTATTCTTTTTTTTTTGGGGTCTTTAGCGATCCTAAAAAATTATGGCCATACCTTTTTTATTAAAATTTCGTAGGTTACCATAAAAAAAATCATAATAAAAAAGATACAGTAGTGATGGAAAAAATTGTATCTAACGAAATGTATCTTTTTTATTATGAAATGTTTATTCATTTTTAAACAGGGATCAATTTATGTGAGCGGGTAAAGCACTAAAAATGTAGCCGACAATAGTAAAAATGTAGTGTGTGCGTGTTTTTCACTTTTTTATAAAACATTTTTTAGGTAGTACTACTACTCTCAGCATGGAACACACTGTTCCATGATGGGAGTAGTAGTTACCTGTACTAATTGACAGATTGCCGGGGTCCCTTGCGATCCTCTTGTATAATGTATAGATGCGGCGGCCGCTCTTCTATGGTCCCCTGCACTCACGTATATATACACATATTCATATTTCCCGCAGAGCTGTGATTGGCCAGATGGTTCCAGCCAATCACAGCTCTCTGTGAGAAATAGGAATATGTGTATATATACGGCCGTGCAGGGGACCATAGGAGAGCGGCGGCCGCATCCATACATTATACAGGAGCATCACAGCGGGTGTCAGGAGTGATACCCGCAGTGATCTTTCCTTTACTACAAGTACTACCACTCCCAACATGGAGTACACTCTGCTCCATGCTGGGAGCTGTAGTACCTGCATTAATAGACAGATCGCAGTGGTTGTCAGAAGTTACACTTGCTGCGATATGTCTATTAATGCAGGTACTACAGCTCCCAGCATGGAGCAGAGTGTACTCCATGTTGGGAGTGGTAGTACTTGTAGTAAGGAACAGATCCCAGGGATGTCACTTCTCCTGACACCCGCTGCGATCCTCCTGAAGTGAATGTCGGGATCAGCTGTTCTCAGGGCTACAGAGCCGGGAGAACAGCTGACCCTGAGCCATAGGTATACATCGTATATCTACTGCCCAGCAAGAACTTACAGTGAGCCTGCAATGTGTATACAGTATACACATTGCTGGCTCACTTATCCCCTTGCTAAGCTGTGCGCTATGCACAAGCCCAGCAAGGGAAGAGTTAACTTACACTGCTGGACAGTGTAGGTTAACCCTTTGGGCGGTATACACTATATACAGCTATCTATAGATAGCTGTATACAGTGTATACAGAAGACGAAGTCCAGCTTACTTCCCTCGAGTCCCGAGCCGATCCGTGTAGTGATGACGTCATTAGGGGCGGAGCTACAGAAGGGAAAAAGGCTAGTTTATCTGAAGCTCTGTTCACATTGTACGTTTTGTATAATGTGAACAGACCCTTCTGGCAGTGTCTACCCAGACAGGGAGACTCCAGCTGTTGCTAAACTACAACTCGCAGCATGCCCAAACAGCCAAAGGCTGTCTGGGCATGCTGGGAGTTGTAGTTTTGCACCAATTGGTGGCTCCCTGTTTGGGTAGACATTGCATCATGGGTGCTCTCCCCAGCGGACAGCGCCAAAAATGTCATAACCAATCGTTTCAGATCCGTGTATGCAGAGGATTACTGCGGATTCGATGGATTACGGCGGATAATTTTATTTTTCCTTTAATAAAATGGTTAACGAGGGCTGTGGGGGAGTGTTTTTTTTAATAAAATAATTTTTCCAATGTGTTGTGTTTTTTTTTTTTTATTGAATTTTCAGGGTTAGTAGTGGAAGCTGTCTTATTGACGGAATCCATTACTAGGCCAGGGCTTAGTGCTAGCCCCAAAAACAGCTAGCACTAACCCCCAATTATTACCCCGGTACCCACCGCCACAGGGGTGCCGGGAAGAGCCGGTACCAACAGGCCCGGAGCGTCAAAAATGGCGCTCCTGGACCTAGGCGGTAACAGGCTGGCGTTATTTAGGCTGGGGAGGGCCAGTAACAATGGTCCTCGCCCACCCTGGTAACGTCAGGCTGTTGCTGTTTGGTTGGTATTGTGCTGAGAATGAAAATACGGGGAACCCTATGCGTTTTTTTATTTAAATATAAAAAAAAATTAACAAAAAAAACGCATAGGGTTCCCCGTATTTTCATTCTCAGCACAATACCAACCAAACAGCAACAGCCTGACGTTACCAGGGTGGACGAGGACCATTGTTACTGGCCCTCCCCAACCTAAATAACGCCAGCCTGTTACCGCCTGGGACCAGGAGCGCCATTTTTGACGCTCCGGGCCTGTTGGTACCGGCTCTTCCCGTCACCCCTGTGGTGGTGGGTACCGGGGTAATAATTGGGGGTTAGCACTAAGCCCTGGCCTAGTAATGGATTCCGTCAATAAGACAGCTTCCACTACTAACCCTGAAAATTCAATAAAAAAAAAAAAAATTATTTTATTTAAAAAAACACTCCCCCACAGCCCTCGTTAACCATTTTATTAAAGGGAAAAAAAATCCGCCGTAATCCATCGAATCCGCAGTAATCCTCTGCATACACGGATCTGAAACGAAAAAAAAACACAAAAAAAATGGTTATGACATTTCTGGCGCTGTCTGCTGGGGAGAGCACCCATGATGCAATGTCTACCCAAACAGAGAGCCACCAATTGGTGCAAAACTACAACTCCCAGCATGCCCAGACAGCCTGGGCATGCTGGGAGTTGTAGTTTAGCAACAGCTGGAGTCTCCCTGTCTGGGTAGACACTGCCAGAAGGGTCTTCTCACATTATACAAAACGTACAATGTGAACAGAGCTTCAGATTAACTAGCCTTGTTCCCTTCTGTAGCTCCGCCCCCTAATGATGTCATCACTAGGGGGCGGAGCTACACGAACCCGGCCCGGGACTCGAGGGAAGTAAGCTGGACTTCATCTTCTGTATACACTGTATACAGCTATCTATAGATAGCTGTATATAGTGTATACCGCCCAAAGGGTTAACCTACACTGTCCAGCAGTGTAAGTTAACTCTTCCCTTGCTGGGCTTGTGCATAGCGCACAGCTCAGCAAGGGGTTAAGTGAGCGAGCAATGTGTATACTGTATACACATTGCAGGCTCACTGTAAGTTCTTGCTGGGCAGTAGATATACGATGTATACCTACGGCTCAGCGTCAGCTGTTCTCCCGACTCTGTAGCCCTGAGAACAGCTGATCCCGACATTCACACATTCACATAAGGAGGATCGCAGCGGGTGTCAGGAGGAGTGACATCCCTGGGATCTGTCCCTTACTGCAGGTACTAATACTCCCAACATGGAGCACACTCTGCTCCATGCTGGGAGCTGTAGTACCTGCATCAGTGGCGTCGCTAGGGGGGGGGCCAGAGGGGGCCATGGCCCCCCTAGATCAGGCCGTGCCCCCCCTTGTGCCCCCCAATTTAAAATAGTCGGGTCGGCAACCACTCATGGCACGCGGGGCTCCGGGCGGAGAGGTGCTCACTCCGCTAATGGGGATCCAGGATACTTGTCCCGGATCCCCAGGCGAGCCAGCGCCGCTTTCAGCTGTGTGCACACACAGCTAAGCCTCCTCTCAGTGTGAGCCGCAGGACCTGCCGCTTCACTGAGAGGAGACCTGTGAACTCTGCCCCCACGCAGTGCAGGCGCCGATGACGTCACTCATCGGCGCCTGCACTATAGCGGGAGAAGAACGCAGCCCCCTGTGCTGCTGAGGAGAGCCTGCGTATAGGTGAGTAAAAGGTTTATTTTAAATTTTTTAATCATCATGGGGGGGGGGTTGATGATGTGGAGGAGGGGGGGGTGGGGGGGTTGATGATTGTTACGCCGAGCAGCATTATTGTTAATTTAAGGGGGTAATCCACCATAAAGTGACTTTAATACTTACCTGCCAGAGAGTAATGTACATGCTTAGGAAGGATGTGTGCTCGTCTTGGAGCTAAATGGCTGTGTTGTGAGTCCACCATAATGCTGCTGATTTCTTTTTGTAAACTGGAAATTTCCTGTTGGAGTTCCTTCCCTCCAACTAGTCCAAGAATCCCTTGTTTGTATGTGTAAGGTTACTTTTAACCTTCCCACACATCAGCCACCTGCACCGGCCACAAGCACCGGCCATGAGCGGAGTGTCCCTGTGTCCCCAACCGCCGGCGGGGCCGGAATTCGCATCGCGGGACGCACCCGCATGGCCCGTCTCTCACCACACTCCGCTCCTGCAGCTCCTTTGTCTCTCAGCTCCAGCTCACGCGTTTCTGTCCCTTAGGGCGCGAGTGCGCCGGAGCTCTGAAATTTTAAGGGCCAGTACGCCCATAATTAGTGAATACACCTGACACCACATTATAATTTGTTGGCACATCCCACACTTCCCTGCCAGATCTTCAGTGCCTATTGCCTGAGAGCAAGCATTCCTATTGCCTGTTGCCATACCCGTGTATCCAGACCTTCCTGCTACGTTTTTTGACTATGTACCTTTGCCGCCTGCCTTGACCTACTGCTACGTTGACTACGCTACTGCCTCTTCCCTCGGTACTTCGCCTTCCCCAGTTACCTGTGTGGTTGAGCCGTGTTGGGGGTAGCTGGGTGTTGCCTGCCACAGCAAGCCCATCCTGCCTTGCGGCGGGCTCTGGTGAAGACTAGCGGCACCTTAGACTCCGCTCCCCGATGCGGTCCGAGTCATCAGCCACACAGGTAGAGGATCCATATCCAGCTCCGTTACAGTAAGATCCGGCCATGGATCCCAGTGGAGTTCCAGTTTGTCGCTTCAAGAAAAGTTTGAGGGGGATCCTAAGTCCTGTCGTGGTTTTGTGACGCAGTGCTCCATGCACATTGAACTCATGGCGGACCAGTTCTCCATGGAACGAGCAAAGGTGGCCTTCGTCATCTGTCTCTTATCTAGAAGGGCGTTGGCCTGGGCAACTCCGCTGTGGGATCACAGTGATGCCATCACTACCAATCTCCAGGTGTTCCTGACGGAATTTCGCAGTGTCTTTGAAGAACCTGCCCGATCTTCCTCCGCACGGCTTTGCTGAGTCTTTCTCAGGGCAACTCCACTGTGGGTGAGTACGCCATCTGTTTCTGGACCCTAGCGTCAGAGTTGTCTTGGAATAATGAAGCTCTTTGCGCTACTTTCAAGAGAGGATTATCAAGTCAAATTAAGGATGTCCTCGCTACCCGGGAATTTGCCATCTAACTTGAATGAACTTATACAATTGGCATCCCGGATTGATATCCGTTTCTCTGAGCGACGAGAGGAATTACGTCAAGAAAGGGAATATGCACGACCTCAGCGCTTTCCTCATCTGGCACCAGACTTCCAGCAACCACTGCAACCTTCTATGTTGCCACCCGCAGTGGAGGCTATGCAAGTGGATCGGTCTCGCCTGACCCTACAGGAAAGAACTCGCCGACGAACCGAAAATCTATGCCTATACTGCGCCAGTGCAGACCACTTCCTTAAAGATTTTCCTCTGCGTCCACAGCCACAGGGAAATGCTCGCACCTAGGGTTCGTGGGAGAGGCCTCCCTAGGTGTGAATTCCACCTCTCCAAGCTTTAATTTGACGGTCCAGCTTTTTCTTCCCTCTAAAGAGATCATCTCTGTTCTGGCTTTCCTGGACTTTGGCTCAGCGGGCAACTTTATTGATGCCTCCCTAGTGCATTGGTATCATCTGCCAGTGTCTCGCCTCTTAAAACCACTGTACATCTCTACGGTCAATGGAGAAAGACTGGACTGTACCGTGCTATATTGCTGTCGATGCAGATCGGGTTCCTGCTAGACTTGTGCACTAGAAAAATTTTCGTTTAATTTCGTTTCGTTTTTTCGTTTTGGAAAAAAATTTCGGTTCGGCAATATTTTCGGTTTAGATTTTTCGGATACATTCGGTATTCGGGTATTCGGGTTGATTTTTTTTTGATACATTCGGTATTCTTTTTTTTTGGGGGTCTTTAGCGATCCTAAAAAATTATGGCCATACCTTTTTTATTAAAATTTCGTAGGTTACCATAAAAAAAATCATAATAAAAAAGATACAGTAGTGATGGAAAAAATTGTATCTAACGAAATGCATCTTTTTTATTATGAAATGTTTATTCATTTTTAAACAGGGATCAATTTATGTGAGCGGGTAAAGCACTAAAAATGTAGCCGACAATAGTAAAAATGTAGTGTGTGCGTGTTTTTCACTTTTTTATAAAACATTTTTTAGGTAGTACTACTACTCTCAGCATGGAACACACTGTTCCATGATGGGAGTAGTAGTTACCTGTACTAATTGACAGATTGCCGGGGTCCCTTGCGATCCTCTTGTATAATGTATAGATGCGGCGGCCGCTCTTCTATGGTCCCCTGCACTCACGTATATATACACATATTCATATTTCCCGCAGAGCTGTGATTGGCCAGATGGTTCCAGCCAATCACAGCTCTCTGTGAGAAATAGGAATATGTGTATATATACGGCCGTGCAGGGGACCATAGGAGAGCGGCGGCCGCATCCATACATTATACAGGAGCATCACAGCGGGTGTCAGGAGTGATACCCGCAGTGATCTTTCCTTTACTACAAGTACTACCACTCCCAACATGGAGTACACTCTGCTCCATGCTGGGAGCTGTAGTACCTGCATTAATAGACAGATCGCAGTGGTTGTCAGAAGTTACACTTGCTGCGATATGTCTATTAATGCAGGTACTACAGCTCCCAGCATGGAGCAGAGTGTACTCCATGTTGGGAGTGGTAGTACTTGTAGTAAGGAACAGATCCCAGGGATGTCACTTCTCCTGACACCCGCTGCGATCCTCCTGAAGTGAATGTCGGGATCAGCTGTTCTCAGGGCTACAGAGCCGGGAGAACAGCTGACCCTGAGCCATAGGTATACATCGTATATCTACTGCCCAGCAAGAACTTACAGTGAGCCTGCAATGTGTATACAGTATACACATTGCTGGCTCACTTATCCCCTTGCTAAGCTGTGCGCTATGCACAAGCCCAGCAAGGGAAGAGTTAACTTACACTGCTGGACAGTGTAGGTTAACCCTTTGGGCGGTATACACTATATACAGCTATCTATAGATAGCTGTATACAGTGTATACAGAAGACGAAGTCCAGCTTACTTCCCTCGAGTCCCGAGCCGATCCGTGTAGTGATGACGTCATTAGGGGCGGAGCTACAGAAGGGAAAAAGGCTAGTTTATCTGAAGCTCTGTTCACATTGTACGTTTTGTATAATGTGAACAGACCCTTCTGGCAGTGTCTACCCAGACAGGGAGACTCCAGCTGTTGCTAAACTACAACTCGCAGCATGCCCAAACAGCCAAAGGCTGTCTGGGCATGCTGGGAGTTGTAGTTTTGCACCAATTGGTGGCTCCCTGTTTGGGTAGACATTGCATCATGGGTGCTCTCCCCAGCGGACAGCGCCAAAAATGTCATAACCAATCGTTTCAGATCCGTGTATGCAGAGGATTACTGCGGATTCGATGGATTACGGCGGATAATTTTATTTTTCCTTTAATAAAATGGTTAACGAGGGCTGTGGGGGAGTGTTTTTTTTAATAAAATAATTTTTCCAATGTGTTGTGTTTTTTTTTTTTCATTGAATTTTCAGGGTTAGTAGTGGAAGCTGTCTTATTGACGGAATCCATTACTAGGCCAGGGCTTAGTGCTAGCCCCAAAAACAGCTAGCACTAACCCCCAATTATTACCCCGGTACCCACCGCCACAGGGGTGCCGGGAAGAGCCGGTACCAACAGGCCCAGAGCGTCAAAAATGGCGCTCCTGGACCTAGGCGGTAACAGGCTGGCGTTATTTAGGCTGGGGAGGGCCAGTAACAATGGTCCTCGCCCACCCTGGTAACGTCAGGCTGTTGCTGTTTGGTTGGTATTGTGCTGAGAATGAAAATACGGGGAACCCTATGCGTTTTTTTATTTAAATATAAAAAAAAATTAACAAAAAAAACGCATAGGGTTCCCCGTATTTTCATTCTCAGCACAATACCAACCAAACAGCAACAGCCTGACGTTACCAGGGTGGACGAGGACCATTGTTACTGGCCCTCCCCAACCTAAATAACGCCAGCCTGTTACCGCCTGGGACCAGGAGCGCCATTTTTGACGCTCCGGGCCTGTTGGTACCGGCTCTTCCCGTCACCCCTGTGGTGGTGGGTACCGGGGTAATAATTGGGGGTTAGCACTAAGCCCTGGCCTAGTAATGGATTCCGTCAATAAGACAGCTTCCACTACTAACCCTGAAAATTCAATAAAAAAAAAAAAAATTATTTTATTTAAAAAAACACTCCCCCACAGCCCTCGTTAACCATTTTATTAAAGGGAAAAAAAATCCGCCGTAATCCATCGAATCCGCAGTAATCCTCTGCATACACGGATCTGAAACGAAAAAAAAAACACAAAAAAAATGGTTATGACATTTCTGGCGCTGTCTGCTGGGGAGAGCACCCATGATGCAATGTCTACCCAAACAGAGAGCCACCAATTGGTGCAAAACTACAACTCCCAGCATGCCCAGACAGCCTGGGCATGCTGGGAGTTGTAGTTTAGCAACAGCTGGAGTCTCCCTGTCTGGGTAGACACTGCCAGAAGGGTCTTCTCACATTATACAAAACGTACAATGTGAACAGAGCTTCAGATTAACTAGCCTTGTTCCCTTCTGTAGCTCCGCCCCCTAATGATGTCATCACTAGGGGGCGGAGCTACACGAACCCGGCCCGGGACTCGAGGGAAGTAAGCTGGACTTCATCTTCTGTATACACTGTATACAGCTATCTATAGATAGCTGTATATAGTGTATACCGCCCAAAGGGTTAACCTACACTGTCCAGCAGTGTAAGTTAACTCTTCCCTTGCTGGGCTTGTGCATAGCGCACAGCTCAGCAAGGGGTTAAGTGAGCGAGCAATGTGTATACTGTATACACATTGCAGGCTCACTGTAAGTTCTTGCTGGGCAGTAGATATACGATGTATACCTACGGCTCAGCGTCAGCTGTTCTCCCGACTCTGTAGCCCTGAGAACAGCTGATCCCGACATTCACACATTCACATAAGGAGGATCGCAGCGGGTGTCAGGAGGAGTGACATCCCTGGGATCTGTCCCTTACTGCAGGTACTAATACTCCCAACATGGAGCACACTCTGCTCCATGCTGGGAGCTGTAGTACCTGCATCAGTGGCATCGCTAGGGGGGGGGCCAGAGGGGGCCATGGCCCCCCTAGATCAGGCCGTGCCCCCCCTTGTGCCCCCCAATTTAAAATAGTCGGGTCGGCAACCACTCATGGCACGCGGGGCTCCGGGCGGAGAGGTGCTCACTCCGCTAATGGGGATCCAGGATACTTGTCCCGGATCCCCAGGCGAGCCAGCGCCGCTTTCAGCTGTGTGCACACACAGCTAAGCCTCCTCTCAGTGTGAGCCGCAGGACCTGCCGCTTCACTGAGAGGAGACCTGTGAACTCTGCCCCCACGCAGTGCAGGCGCCGATGACGTCACTCATCGGCGCCTGCACTATAGCGGGAGAAGAACGCAGCCCCCTGTGCTGCTGAGGAGAGCCTGCGTATAGGTGAGTAAAAGGTTTATTTTAAATTTTTTAATCATCATGGGGGGGGGGTTGATGATGTGGAGGAGGGGGGGGGGTGGGGGGGTTTATGATTGTTACGCCGAGCAGCATTATTGTTAATTTAAGGGGGTAATCCACCATAAAGTGACTTTAATACTTACCTGCCAGAGAGTAATGTACATGCTTAGGAAGGATGTGTGCTCGTCTTGGAGCTAAATGGCTGTGTTGTGAGTCCACCATAATGCTGCTGATTTCTTTTTGTAAACTGGAAATTTCCTGTTGGAGTTCCTTCCCTCCAACTAGTCCAAGAATCCCTTGTTTGTATGTGTAAGGTTACTTTTAACCTTCCCACACATCAGCCACCTGCACCGGCCACAAGCACCGGCCATGAGCGGAGTGTCCCTGTGTCCCCAACCGCCGGCGGGGCCGGAATTCGCATCGCGGGACGCACCCGCATGGCCCGTCTCTCACCACACTCCGCTCCTGCAGCTCCTTTGTCTCTCAGCTCCAGCTCACGCGTTTCTGTCCCTTAGGGCGCGAGTGCGCCGGAGCTCTGAAATTTTAAGGGCCAGTACGCCCATAATTAGTGAATACACCTGACACCACATTATAATTTGTTGGCACATCCCACACTTCCCTGCCAGATCTTCAGTGCCTATTGCCTGAGAGCAAGCATTCCTATTGCCTGTTGCCATACCCGTGTATCCAGACCTTCCTGCTACGTTTTTTGACTATGTACCTTTGCCGCCTGCCTTGACCTACTGCTACGTTGACTACGCTACTGCCTCTTCCCTCGGTACTTCGCCTTCCCCAGTTACCTGTGTGGTTGAGCCGTGTTGGGGGTAGCTGGGTGTTGCCTGCCACAGCAAGCCCATCCTGCCTTGCGGCGGGCTCTGGTGAAGACTAGCGGCACCTTAGACTCCGCTCCCCGATGCGGTCCGAGTCATCAGCCACACAGGTAGAGGATCCATATCCAGCTCCGTTACAGTAAGATCCGGCCATGGATCCCAGTGGAGTTCCAGTTTGTCGCTTCAAGAAAAGTTTGAGGGGGATCCTAAGTCCTGTCGTGGTTTTGTGACGCAGTGCTCCATGCACATTGAACTCATGGCGGACCAGTTCTCCATGGAACGAGCAAAGGTGGCCTTCGTCATCTGTCTCTTATCTAGAAGGGCGTTGGCCTGGGCAACTCCGCTGTGGGATCACAGTGATGCCATCACTACCAATCTCCAGGTGTTCCTGACGGAATTTCGCAGTGTCTTTGAAGAACCTGCCCGATCTTCCTCCGCACGGCTTTGCTGAGTCTTTCTCAGGGCAACTCCACTGTGGGTGAGTACGCCATCTGTTTCTGGACCCTAGCGTCAGAGTTGTCTTGGAATAATGAAGCTCTTTGCGCTACTTTCAAGAGAGGATTATCAAGTCAAATTAAGGATGTCCTCGCTACCCGGGAATTTGCCATCTAACTTGAATGAACTTATACAATTGGCATCCCGGATTGATATCCGTTTCTCTGAGCGACGAGAGGAATTACGTCAAGAAAGGGAATATGCAAGACCTCAGCGCTTTCCTCATCTGGCACCAGACTTCCAGCAACCACTGCAACCTTCTATGTTGCCACCCGCAGTGGAGGCTATGCAAGTGGATCGGTCTCGCCTGACCCTACAGGAAAGAACTCGCCGACGAACCGAAAATCTATGCCTATACTGCGCCAGTGCAGACCACTTCCTTAAAGATTTTCCTCTGCGTCCACAGCCACAGGGAAATGCTCGCACCTAGGGTTCGTGGGAGAGGCCTCCCTAGGTGTGAATTCCACCTCTCCAAGCTTTAATTTGACGGTCCAGCTTTTTCTTCCCTCTAAAGAGATCATCTCTGTTCTGGCTTTCCTGGACTTTGGCTCAGCGGGGAACTTTATTGATGCCTCCCTAGTGCATTGGTATCATCTGCCAGTGTCTCGCCTCTTAAAACCACTGTACATCTCTACGGTCAATGGAGAAAGACTGGACTGTACCGTGCTATATTGCTGTCGATGCAGATCGGGTTCCTGCTAGACTTGTGCACTAGAAACATTTTCGTTTAATTTCGTTTCGTTTTTTCGTTTTGGAAAAAAATTTTGGTTCGGCAATATTTTCGGTTTAGATTTTTCGGATACATTCGGTATTCGGGTATTCGGGTTGATTTTTTTTGGATACATTCGGTATTCTTTTTTTTTTGGGGTCTTTAGCGATCCTAAAAAATTATGGCCATACCTTTTTTATTAAAATTTCGTAGGTTACCATAAAAAAAATCATAATAAAAAAGATACAGTAGTGATGGAAAAAATTGTATCTAACGAAATGTATCTTTTTTATTATGAAATGTTTATTCATTTTTAAACAGGGATCAATTTATGTGAGCGGGTAAAGCACTAAAAATGTAGCCGACAATAGTAAAAATGTAGTGTGTGCGTGTTTTTCACTTTTTTATAAAACATTTTTTAGGTAGTACTACTACTCTCAGCATGGAACACACTGTTCCATGATGGGAGTAGTAGTTACCTGTACTAATTGACAGATTGCCGGGGTCCCTTGCGATCCTCTTGTATAATGTATAGATGCGGCGGCCGCTCTTCTATGGTCCCCTGCACTCACGTATATATACACATATTCATATTTCCCGCAGAGCTGTGATTGGCCAGATGGTTCCAGCCAATCACAGCTCTCTGTGAGAAATAGGAATATGTGTATATATACGGCCGTGCAGGGGACCATAGGAGAGCGGCGGCCGCATCCATACATTATACAGGAGCATCACAGCGGGTGTCAGGAGTGATACCCGCAGTGATCTTTCCTTTACTACAAGTACTACCACTCCCAACATGGAGTACACTCTGCTCCATGCTGGGAGCTGTAGTACCTGCATTAATAGACAGATCGCAGTGGTTGTCAGAAGTTACACTTGCTGCGATATGTCTATTAATGCAGGTACTACAGCTCCCAGCATGGAGCAGAGTGTACTCCATGTTGGGAGTGGTAGTACTTGTAGTAAGGAACAGATCCCAGGGATGTCACTTCTCCTGACACCCGCTGCGATCCTCCTGAAGTGAATGTCGGGATCAGCTGTTCTCAGGGCTACAGAGCCGGGAGAACAGCTGACCCTGAGCCATAGGTATACATCGTATATCTACTGCCCAGCAAGAACTTACAGTGAGCCTGCAATGTGTATACAGTATACACATTGCTGGCTCACTTATCCCCTTGCTAAGCTGTGCGCTATGCACAAGCCCAGCAAGGGAAGAGTTAACTTACACTGCTGGACAGTGTAGGTTAACCCTTTGGGCGGTATACACTATATACAGCTATCTATAGATAGCTGTATACAGTGTATACAGAAGACGAAGTCCAGCTTACTTCCCTCGAGTCCCGAGCCGATCCGTGTAGTGATGACGTCATTAGGGGCGGAGCTACAGAAGGGAAAAAGGCTAGTTTATCTGAAGCTCTGTTCACATTGTACGTTTTGTATAATGTGAACAGACCCTTCTGGCAGTGTCTACCCAGACAGGGAGACTCCAGCTGTTGCTAAACTACAACTCGCAGCATGCCCAAACAGCCAAAGGCTGTCTGGGCATGCTGGGAGTTGTAGTTTTGCACCAATTGGTGGCTCCCTGTTTGGGTAGACATTGCATCATGGGTGCTCTCCCCAGCGGACAGCGCCAAAAATGTCATAACCAATCGTTTCAGATCCGTGTATGCAGAGGATTACTGCGGATTCGATGGATTACGGCGGATAATTTTATTTTTCCTTTAATAAAATGGTTAACGAGGGCTGTGGGGGAGTGTTTTTTTTAATAAAATAATTTTTCCAATGTGTTGTGTTTTTTTTTTTTTATTGAATTTTCAGGGTTAGTAGTGGAAGCTGTCTTATTGACGGAATCCATTACTAGGCCAGGGCTTAGTGCTAGCCCCAAAAACAGCTAGCACTAACCCCCAATTATTACCCCGGTACCCACCGCCACAGGGGTGCCGGGAAGAGCCGGTACCAACAGGCCCGGAGCGTCAAAAATGGCGCTCCTGGACCTAGGCGGTAACAGGCTGGCGTTATTTAGGCTGGGGAGGGCCAGTAACAATGGTCCTCGCCCACCCTGGTAACGTCAGGCTGTTGCTGTTTGGTTGGTATTGTGCTGAGAATGAAAATACGGGGAACCCTATGCGTTTTTTTATTTAAATATAAAAAAAAATTAACAAAAAAAACGCATAGGGTTCCCCGTATTTTCATTCTCAGCACAATACCAACCAAACAGCAACAGCCTGACGTTACCAGGGTGGACGAGGACCATTGTTACTGGCCCTCCCCAACCTAAATAACGCCAGCCTGTTACCGCCTGGGACCAGGAGCGCCATTTTTGACGCTCCGGGCCTGTTGGTACCGGCTCTTCCCGTCACCCCTGTGGTGGTGGGTACCGGGGTAATAATTGGGGGTTAGCACTAAGCCCTGGCCTAGTAATGGATTCCGTCAATAAGACAGCTTCCACTACTAACCCTGAAAATTCAATAAAAAAAAAAAAAAAATATTTTATTTAAAAAAACACTCCCCCACAGCCCTCGTTAACCATTTTATTAAAGGGAAAAAAAATCCGCCGTAATCCATCGAATCCGCAGTAATCCTCTGCATACACGGATCTGAAACGAAAAAAAAAACACAAAAAAAATGGTTATGACATTTCTGGCGCTGTCTGCTGGGGAGAGCACCCATGATGCAATGTCTACCCAAACAGAGAGCCACCAATTGGTGCAAAACTACAACTCCCAGCATGCCCAGACAGCCTGGGCATGCTGGGAGTTGTAGTTTAGCAACAGCTGGAGTCTCCCTGTCTGGGTAGACACTGCCAGAAGGGTCTTCTCACATTATACAAAACGTACAATGTGAACAGAGCTTCAGATTAACTAGCCTTGTTCCCTTCTGTAGCTCCGCCCCCTAATGATGTCATCACTAGGGGGCGGAGCTACACGAACCCGGCCCGGGACTCGAGGGAAGTAAGCTGGACTTCATCTTCTGTATACACTGTATACAGCTATCTATAGATAGCTGTATATAGTGTATACCGCCCAAAGGGTTAACCTACACTGTCCAGCAGTGTAAGTTAACTCTTCCCTTGCTGGGCTTGTGCATAGCGCACAGCTCAGCAAGGGGTTAAGTGAGCGAGCAATGTGTATACTGTATACACATTGCAGGCTCACTGTAAGTTCTTGCTGGGCAGTAGATATACGATGTATACCTACGGCTCAGCGTCAGCTGTTCTCCCGACTCTGTAGCCCTGAGAACAGCTGATCCCGACATTCACATAAGGAGGATCGCAGCGGGTGTCAGGAGGAGTGACATCCCTGGGATCTGTCCCTTACTGCAGGTACTAATACTCCCAACATGGAGCACACTCTGCTCCATGCTGGGAGCTGTAGTACCTGCATCAGTGGCGTCGCTAGGGGGGGGGGCCAGAGTGGGCCATGGCCCCCCTAGATCAGGCCGTGCCCCCCCTTGTGCCCCCCAATTTAAAATAGTCGGGTCGGCAACCACTCATGGCACGCGGGGCTCCGGGCGGAGAGGTGCTCACTCCGCTAATGGGGATCCAGGATACTTGTCCCGGATCCCCAGGCGAGCCAGCGCCGCTTTCAGCTGTGTGCACACACAGCTAAGCCTCCTCTCAGTGTGAGCCGCAGGACCTGCCGCTTCACTGAGAGGAGACCTGTGAACTCTGCCCCCACGCAGTGCAGGCGCCGATGACGTCACTCATCGGCGCCTGCACTATAGCGGGAGAAGAACGCAGCCCCCTGTGCTGCTGAGGAGAGCCTGCGTATAGGTGAGTAAAAGGTTTATTTTAAATTTTTTAATCATCATGGGGGGGGGGTTGATGATGTGGAGGAGGGGGGGGTGGGGGGGTTGATGATTGTTACGCCGAGCGCTCCGGGTTCCCGCTCCTCCCCGGAGCGCTCGCTACACTCTCGCTCCCGCAGCGCCCCGGTCAGATCCACTGACCGGATGCGCTGCGATACCGCCTCCAGCCGGGATGCGATTCGCGATGCGGGTGGCGCCCGCTCGCGATGCGCACCCCGGCTCCCGTACCTGACTCGCTCTCCGTCGGTCCTGTCCCGGCGCGCGCGGCCTCGCTCCCTAGGGCGCGCGCGCGCCGGGTCTCTGCGATTTAAAGGGCCACTGCGCCGCTGATTGGCGAAGTGGTTCTAATTAGTGTGTTCACCTGTGCACTCCCTATGTATACCTCACTTCCCCTACACTCCCTCGCCGGATCTTGTTGCCATTGTGCCAGTGAAAGCGTTCCCTTGTGTGTTCCTAGCCTGTGTTCCAGACCTCCTGCCGTTGCCCCTGACTACGATCCTTGCTGCCTGCCCCGACCTTCTGCTACGTCCGACCTTGCTTCTGTCTACTCCCTTGTACCGCGCCTATCTTCAGCAGTCAGAGAGGTTGAGCCGTTGCTAGTGGATACGACCTGGTCACTACCGCCGCAGCAAGACCATCCCGCTTTGCGGCGGGCTCTGGTGAAAACCAGTAGTGACTTAGAACCGGTCCACTAGCACGGTCCACGCCAATCCCTCTCTGGCACAGAGGATCCACCTCCTGCCAGCCGGCATCGTGACAGTAGATCCGGCCATGGATCCCGCTGAAGTTCCTCTGCCAGTTGTCGCCGACCTCACCACGGTGGTCGCCCAGCAGTCACAACAGATAGCGCAACAAGGCCACCAGCTGTCTCAACTGACCGTGATGCTACAGCAGCTACTACCACAGCTTCAGCAATCATCTCCTCCGCCAGCTCCTGCACCTCCTCCGCAGCGAGTGGCCGCCTCAGGCCTACGACTATCCTTGCCGGATAAATTTGATGGGGACTCTAAGTTTTGCCGTGGCTTTCTTTCACAATGTTCCCTGCACTTGGAGATGATGTCGGACCAGTTTCCTACTGAAAGGTCTAAGGTGGCTTTCATAGTCAGCCTTCTGTCTGGAAAAGCTCTGTCATGGGCCACACCGCTCTGGGACCGCAATGACCCCGTCACTGCCTCTGTACACTCCTTCTTCTCGGAAATTCGAAGTGTCTTTGAGGAACCTGCCCGAGCCTCTTCTGCTGAGACTGCCCTGCTGAACCTGGTCCAGGGTAATTCTTCCGTTGGCGAGTACGCCGTGCAATTCCGTACTCTTGCTTCAGAACTTTCCTGGAATAATGAGGCCCTCTGCGCGACCTTTAAAAAAGGCCTATCCAGCAACATTAAAGATGTTCTGGCCGCACGAGAAATTCCTGCTAACCTACATGAACTCATTCATCTAGCCACTCGCATTGACATGCGTTTTTCCGAAAGGCGTCAGGAGCTCCGCCAGGATATGGACTTTGTTCGCACGAGGCGTTTTTTCTCCCCGGCTCCTCTCTCCTCTGGTCCTCTGCAATCCGTTCCTGTGCCTTCCGCCGTGGAGGCTATGCAAGTTGACCGGTCTCGCCTGACACCTCAAGAGAGGACACGACGCCGCATGGAGAATCTCTGCCTGTACTGTGCCGATACCGAACACTTCCTGAAGGATTGTCCTATCCGTCCTCCCCGCCTGGAAAGACATACGCTGACTCCGCACAAAGGTGAAACAGTCCTTGATGTCAACTCTGCTTCTCCACGTCTTACTGTGCCTGTGCGGATATCTGCCTCTACCTTCTCCTTCTCCACTAAGGCCTTCTTGGACTCCGGATCTGCAGGAAACTTTATTTTGGCCTCTCTCATCAACAGGTTCAACATCCCAGTGACCAGTCTCGCCAGACCTCTCTACATCAATTGCGTTAACAATGAAAGATTGGACTGTGCCGTGCGTTACCGCACGGAACCCCTCCTAATGTGCATCGGACCTCACCACGAAAAAATTGAGTTTTTGGTCCTCTCCAATTGCACTTCCGAAATTCTCCTTGGACTACCCTGGCTTCAACACCATTCCCCAACCCTGGATTGGTCCACAGGGGAGATCAAGAGTTGGGGTCCCTCTTGTTTCAAGGACTGCCTTAAACCGGTTACCAGTACTCCTTGCTGTGACCCTGTGGTTCCCCCTGTAACCGGTCTCCCTAAGGCCTATATGGACTTTGCGGATGTTTTTTGCAAAAAACAAGCTGAGACTCTACCTCCTCACAGGCCTTATGACTGTCCTATTGACCTCCTCCCGGGCACTACTCCACCCCGGGGCAGAATTTATCCTCTCTCTGCCCCAGAGACTCTTGCTATGTCTGAGTACATCCAGGAAAATTTAAAAAAGGGCTTTATCCGCAAATCCTCCTCTCCTGCCGGAGCCGGATTTTTCTTTGTGTCCAAAAAAGATGGCTCCCTACGTCCTTGCATTGACTACCGCGGTCTTAATAAAATCACGGTAAAGAACCGCTACCCTCTACCTCTCATCTCTGAACTCTTTGATCGCCTCCAAGGTGCCCACATCTTTACCAAACTGGACTTAAGAGGTGCTTATAATCTCATCCGCATCAGAGAGGGGGATGAATGGAAAACGGCATTTAACACTAGAGATGGACACTTTGAGTATCTGGTCATGCCCTTTGGCCTGTGCAACGCCCCTGCCGTCTTCCAAGACTTTGTTAATGAAATTTTTCGTGATCTCTTATATTCCTGTGTTGTTGTGTATCTGGACGATATCCTGATTTTTTCTGCCAACCTAGAAGAACACCGCCAGCATGTCCGCATGGTTCTTCAGAGACTTTGTGACAATCAACTTTATGCCAAAATGGAGAAATGTCTGTTTGAATGTCAATCTCTTCCTTTCCTAGGATACTTGGTCTCTGGCCAGGGACTACAAATGGATCCAGACAAACTCTCTGCCGTCTTAGATTGGCCACGCCCCTCCGGACTCCGTGCTATCCAACGTTTTTTGGGGTTCGCCAATTATTACAGACAATTTATTCCACATTTTTCCACCATTGTGGCTCCTATCGTGGCTTTAACCAAAAAGAATGCCAATCCTAAGTCATGGCCTCCTCAAGCGGAAGACGCCTTTAAACAGCTCAAGTCTGCCTTTTCTTCAGCTCCCGTGCTCTCCAGACCTGACCCATCTAAACCCTTCCTATTGGAGGTTGATGCCTCCTCAGTAGGAGCTGGAGCGGTCCTTCTACAAAAAAATTCTTCCGGGCATGCTGTTACTTGTGTTTTTTTTTCTAAGACCTTCTCTCCGGCAGAGAGGAACTACTCCATCGGGGATCGAGAGCTACTAGCCATTAAATTAGCACTTGAGGAATGGAGGCATCTGCTGGAGGGATCAAGATTTCCAGTTATTATTTACACCGATCACAAGAACCTCTCCTATCTCCAGTCTGCCCAACGGCTGAATCCTCGCCAGGCCAGGTGGTCTCTGTTCTTTGCCCGATTTAATTTTGAAATTCACTTTCGGCCTGCCGATAAGAACATTAGGGCCGATGCTCTCTCGTTCCTCGGATGCCTCGGAAGTAGAGCTCTCTCCGCAACACATCATTCCTCCTGACTGCCTGATCTCCACTTCTCCAGCCTCCATCAGGCAAACTCCTCCAGGGAAGACCTTCGTTTCTCCACGCCAACGCCTCGGAATCCTCAAATGGGGCCACTCCTCCCATCTCGCAGGTCATGCGGGCATCAAGAAATCCGTGCAACTCATCTCTCGTTTCTATTGGTGGCCGACTCTGGAGACGGATGTTGTGGATTTTGTGCGAGCCTGCACTGTCTGTGCCCGGGATAAGACTCCTCGCCAGAAGCCCGCTGGTCTTCTTCATCCTCTGCCTGTTCCCGAACAGCCTTGGTCTCTGATTGGTATGGACTTTATTACAGACTTACCCTCATCCCGTGGCAACACTGTTGTTTGGGTGGTCGTTGATCGATTCTCCAAGATGGCACATTTCATCCCTCTTCCTGGTCTTCTCTTCTGCGCCTCAGTTGGCAAAACAATTTTTTGTACACATTTTTCGTCTTCACGGGTTGCCCACGCAGATCGTCTCGGATAGAGGCGTCCAATTCGTGTCTAAATTCTGGAGGGCTCTCTGTAAACAACTCAAGATTAAATTAAACTTTTCTTCTGCTTATCATCCTCAATCCAATGGGCAAGTAGAAAGAATTAACCAGGTCCTGGGTGATTATTTACGGCATTTTGTTTCCTCCCGCCAGGATGACTGGGCAGATCTTCTACCATGGGCCGAATTCTCGTATAACTTCAGAGTTTCTGAATCTTCTTCCAAATCCCCATTTTTCGTGGTGTACGGCCGTCACCCTCTTCCCCCCCTCCCTACTCCCTTGCCCTCTGGTGTACCCGCTGTGGATGAAATATCTCGTGATCTTTCCACCATATGGAAAGAGACCCAAAATTCTCTCTTACAGGCTTCATCACGCATGAAGAAGTTTGCTGATAAGAAAAGAAGAGCTCCCCCCATTTTTTCTCCCGGAGACAAGGTATGGCTCTCCGCTAAATATGTCCGCTTCCGTGTTCCCAGCTACAAATTGGGACCACGCTATCTTGGTCCTTTCAAAATTTTGTGCCAGATTAATCCTGTCTCTTATAAACTTCTTCTCCCTCCTTCTCTTCGTATTCCTAATGCCTTTCACGTTTCTCTTCTTAAACCACTCATCATCAACCGTTTCTCTCCTAAACTTATCTCTCCCACTCCTGTCTCCGGTTCTTCAGACATCTTTCCCATTAAGGAGATACTGGCTTCCAAAAAGGTCAGAGGAAAAACCTTCTTTTTGGTTGACTGGGAGGGCTGTGGTCCTGAAGAGAGATCCTGGGAACCTGAGGACAATATCCTAGATAAAAATCTGGTCCTCAGGTTCTCAGGCTCCAAGAAGAGGGGGAGACCCAAGGGGGGGGGTACTGTTACGCCGAGCGCTCCGGGTTCCCGCTCCTCCCCGGAGCGCTCGCTACACTCTCGCTCCCGCAGCGCCCCGGTCAGATCCACTGACCGGGTGCGCTGCGATACCGCCTCCAGCCGGGATGCGATTCGCGATGCGGGTGGCGCCCGCTCGCGATGCGCACCCCGGCTCCCGTACCTGACTCGCTCTCCGTCGGTCCTGTCCCGGCGCGCGCGGCCCCGCTCCCTAGGGCGCGCGCGCGCCGGGTCTCTGCGATTTAAAGGGCCACTGCGCCGCTGATTGGCGAAGTGGTTCTAATCAGTGTGTTCACCTGTGCACTCCCTATGTATACCTCACTTCCCCTACACTCCCTCGCCGGATCTTGTTGCCATTGTGCCAGTGAAAGCGTTCCCTTGTGTGTTCCTAGCCTGTGTTCCAGACCTCCTGCCGTTGCCCCTGACTACGATCCTTGCTGCCTGCCCCGACCTTCTGCTACGTCCGACCTTGCTTCTGTCTACTCCCTTGTACCGCGCCTATCTTCAGCAGTCAGAGAGGTTGAGCCGTTGCTAGTGGATACGACCTGGTCACTACCGCCGCAGCAAGACCATCCCGCTTTGCGGCGGGCTCTGGTGAATCCAGTAGTGACTTAGAACCGGTCCACTAGCACGGTCCACGCCAATCCCTCTCTGGCACAGAGGATCCACCTCCTGCCAGCCGGCATCGTGACAATGATGTGGAGGAGGGGGGGGTGGGGGGGGGTTGATGATGTGGAGGAGGTGAGGGGGGGGGGTTGATGATGTGGAGGAGGTGAGGGGGGGATTGATGATGTGGAGGAGGTGAGGGGGGGGTTGATGATGTGGAGGAGGTGAGGGGGGGGTTGATGATGTGGAGGAGGTGAGGGGGGGGGTCGATGATGTGGAGGAGGTGAGGGGGGGGTCGATGATGTGGAGGAGGTGAGGGGGGGGGTCGATGATGTGGAGGAGGAGAGGGGGTGATGATGTGGAGGAGGTGAGTGGGGGTGATGATGTGGAGGAGGTGAGGGGGTGATGGTGAGGGGGGTGATGATGTGGAGGAGGAGAGGGGGGTGATGATGTGGAGGAGGTGAGGGGGGGTGATGATGTGGAGGAGGTAAGGGGGGTGATGATGTGGAGGAGGTGAGGGGGGTGATGATGTGGAGGAGGTGAGGGGGGGTGATGATGTGGAGGAGGTGAGGGGGGTGATGATGTGGAGGAGGTGAGGGGGGGTGATGATGTGGAGGAGGTGAGGGGGGTGATGATGTGGAGGAGGAGAGGGGGGTGATGATGTGCAGGTGAGAGGGGGGTGATGATGTGCAGGTGAGAGGGGGGTGATGATGTGGAGGAGGAGAGGGGGGTGATGATGTGGAGGAGGAGAGGGGGGTGATGATGTGGAGGAGGAGGAGAGGGGGGGTGATGATGTGGAGGAGGAGAGGGGGGTGATGATGTGGAGGAGGTGAGGGGGGTGTAGGTGAGAGGGGGTGATGATGTGGAGGAGGAGAGGGGGGGTGATGATGTGGAGGAGGAGAGGGGGGTGATGATGTGGAGGAGGAGAGGGGGGGTGATGATGTGGAGGAGGAGAGGGGGGTGATGATGTGGAGGAGGAGAGGGGGGGTGATGATGTGGAGGAGGAGAGGGGGGGTGATGATGTGGAGGAGGAGAGGGGGGTGATGATGTGGAGGAGGTGAGGGGGTGTAGGTGAGAGGGGGGTGATGATGTGAAGGAGCACTAGCTACTTCCCTACCTGGCTACCTACCCAATTACCTGCTTGGCTACTTCCCTACCTGGCAACCTACCTAGTTACCTGCCTGGCTATTTCCCTACCTTGAAACCTACCTAATTACCTGCCTGGCTACTTCCCTATCTGGCTTCCAACCTTATTACTGGCTACCTACCCACCTACTTAGCCTCCTGGTTACTTACCTACATAGCTACTTACCTACATAGCAACCTAATTACCTAACTAGCTAGCTACCCAGCTACCTACCTACATACATAGCTACCCACTTACCTACCTGGCTACCTACTTAGCTACCTTGCTACCTACCTATGAACCTCCATATCTACATCGCTACCTATCTACCTAATTGGCTTCCTACCAACCTAGCTAGCCACCTATATCCAAGGACAATCTCAGCACACCAAAGTATAAAGTGCAGTTCAGTGGAGTTTATTCCATTCTAAACAGAGTTACAGAGCAGGCTACGATTCGTCGCTTCTAGTGCTTGGCAAAGGTGAAGACAGGTCGCTGAAACATTGCTTGCTCTGTAACACTGTTTGGAATGGAATAAACTCCACTGAATTCTGCACTTCTGGGGAGGGCACTGGAAAAAATGCAGAAACTAAGATGTTTGTCTTGCAGATGCTGCAGTGATGGGTTTTGGCTGGAAGAAGTCGTCATGACGGTCTGAGCCAGATGGAGAACAGAAGGAAAGAGGATGACGCCAACCATAAAAGATGTGAATTGTGAGTCAGTTAATGTAACTGTATGTATATTATTGCGCAACACGACTGGGGTCTGTATTATGCCGGGGGATGGGGTCTATTATGCAGGGATCTGATTCTGGGGTCTGTATTATAGTGGGGTCTGATTATGGGGTCTGTTTTATGGTAAGTGGTGATAATTCAGGGGTCTGTATTGTGGTAAGGTAAGGTAAATTAAACATGTTCTGCATGGTGTGTGTGTGTGTGTATATGTGTGTGTATGTATATATATATATATATATATATATATATATATATATATATATATATATATACACATACACACACGTTTTAAAATTGCCCCCCCCACTTTTGTCACTGGCCCCCCATGTGCCCCCCCTAAATATGAATGCTGGAGACGCCACTGACCTGCATTAATAGACATATCGCAGCAAGTGTAACTTCTGACACCCGCTGTGATCTGTCTATTAATACAGGTACTACAGTTCCCAGCATGGAGCAGAGTGTACTCCATGTTGGGAGTAGTAGTACTTGTAGTAAAGGAAAGATCACTGCGGGTATCACTCCTGACAGCCGCTGCGATCCTCCAGTATAATGTATGGATGCAGCGGCCGTTCTCCTATGGTCCCCTGCACAGCCGTATATATACACATATTCCTATTTCTCACAGAGAGCTGTGATTGGCTGGAACCATCTGGCCAATCACAGCTCTGCGGGAAATATGAATATGTGTATATATACGTGAGTGCAGGGGACCATAGAAGAGCGGCTGCCGCATCTATACATTATACAAGAGGATCGCAAGGGACCCCGGCAATCTGTCAATTAGTACAGGTAACTACTACTCCCATCATGGAACAGTGTGTTCCATGCTGGGAGTAGTAGTACTACCTAAAAAATGTTTTTTAAAAAGTGAAAAACACGCACACACTACATTTTTACTATTGTCGGCTACATTTTTAGTGCTTTACCCGCTCACATAAATTGATCCCTGTTTAAAAATGAATAAACATTTCATAATAAAAATGATACATTTCGTTAAATACAATTTTTTCCATCACTACTGTATCTTTTTTATTATGATTTTTTTTATGATACCCTACGAAATTTTAATAAAAAAAAAGGTATCTCCATAATTTTTTAGGATCGCTAAAGTCCAAAAAAAGAATAAAAAGATTTACCGAATGTTCGGGAAATAACGAATGTATTCGTTACTTTGCTATTCGTATTGTCGTGGCGATTCGGGAATGTTCAAAATATGTTTTCGTGCATTTGGATCGGTCCGAATGCACGAAAACGGTAAAATTCGGTAAATTAGACATTCGTGCCGAACCGAATTGCACATGTCTAGTTCCTGCATAAGGAGAATTTGTCCTTCTACGTACTCCCACACTGTACTTATCTTCTTTTGCTTGGCCTACCTTGGTTGCAGCGTCATGCCCCACAGCTGGATTGAAAAACTGGAGAAGTTCTGCAACAACCTCTGTATTCATATACGTCTGACCAAGTTGAAATTATCGTCTAGTCCTCTGACCGGTTTACCTTCGTTCCTCCAGGACTTTGGTGATATCTTCAGTGAAAAGTAAGCAGAAGTCTCACCTCCACATCGTCCATACGATTGTCCCATTGATTTACTGCCTGGCACGACACCTCCAGGGGGCGGAATCTACCCCTTGTCTGTTTCTGAAACCCAGGCCATGTCAACCTACATCCTGGAGAACCTTCAGAAGGGATTTATCAGGAAATCCTCTTCTCCTGCCATAGCCGGGTTCTTCTTCATGGAAAAAAAAGATGGGTCGTTGCGTCCTTGCATCGACCACCATAAAAAAACATTATCCTCTTCCTTTAATCTCTGACTTGTTTTGTCATCTGTGAGGTGCCAGGATTTTCTCCAAACTGGATCTTCATGGTGCCTATAACTTGATTCGTATAAGAGAAGGGGAAGAGTTGAAGACCGTGTTTAATACTCGAGACAGACATTTTGAGTACCTTGTAATGCCATTCGGTCTATGTAATGCTACAGCAGTCTTCCAGGAGTTTGTCAATGATATTTTTCTGGACCTCCTCTACTCCTGTGTCGTTGTCTATTTGGATGACATTCTCATCTATTTGCCCAATCTCCACACTCATCGTCTCCATCTCAGTCAAGTTTTACTGCGTCTCTGAGACAACCAACTTTATGCAAAACTTGGAAAGTGTACCTTTGAAAAAACAGTCTTCTGTTTTTGGGATATATTGTTACCAGTCAAGGACTACAAATGGATCCTAACAAATTATCAGCTGTACTGGAGTGGCCTCAAACTTCTGGTCTGAAACCGATTCGGAGCTTCCTTGGCTTTGCCAATTATTATCGGCAGTTTATTCCTCACTATTCCACCTTCCTTTCCCATATCTTCAGTCTCCATGGATTACCAACACAGTCCAGTTCATCTCCAAATTCTGGAGGGCACTCTGCTCACATCTTCAAGTTAAGTTGGATTTCTCCTCTGCCTATCATCCCCAATCCAATGGTCAAGTTGAGAGGTTGAACCAGATCTTGGGAGATTATCTTTGCCACTTTGTTTCTGCCCGCCAAGACGACTAGTACAATCTACTACCCTGGGCTGAGTTTTCTTACAACCATAGGGATACCGAATCCACAGAAACTTCACCCTTTGTGGTCTATGGACGTCATCCTCGTCCCCCTTTGCCTTTGTATTCTCCCTCCGGTGTCCCTATGGCAGATGAACTTCACCTCCATCTGGAAGATGACTCATCTCTTCCTTCTTTGTGCCATGACCCGTATGAAATCTCAAGCAGACAAGAAAAGGCACCCTCCTCCTGAATACTCACCCGGGGACAAGGTATGGTTGTCATCTAAATATATCCGCTTCAAAGTACCCTGTTACAAACTGGGTCCACGCTATTTGGGTCCTTTCAAGGTCAATAAACGTCTAAATCCAGTGGCTTATTCTCTTCATTTGCCTTCCTCCCTTCACATCCCAAATTCTTTTCACGTATTCCTCTTGAAACTCGCCATCCGTAACCGCTTCTCTAAAAAACATTTCTTTCTTGTAGATTGGGAGGGATTCGGACCAGAGGAGAGGTCTTGGGAACCAAAGGATAACATCCTAGATCAGGATCTTCTCAAAAGATTCTTGAGCCGTGAAAGGAGGGGGAGACCAAAGGGGTGGGTACTGTTACACACTGCGCTCCGGCCACAAGCACCGGCCGTGAGCACAGTGTCCCTGTTACGCCGAGCGCTCCGGGTCCCTGCTCCTCCCCGGAGCGCTCACGGCGTCTCTCTCTCTGCAGCGCCCCGGTCAGACCCGCTGACCGGGAGCGCTGCACTGACATTGCCGGCGGGGATGCAATTCGCATAGCGGGACGCGCACGCTCGCGAATCGCATCCCAAGTCACTTACCCCTCCCGGTCCCCGGCTGTCATGTGCTGGTGCGCGCGGCTCCGCTCTCTAGGGCGCGCGCGCGCCAGCTCTCTGAGACTTAAAGGGCCAGTGCACCAATGATTGGTGCCTGGCCCAATTAGCCTAATTAGCTTCCACCTGCTCCCTGGCTATAATACCTCACTTCCCCTGCACTCCCTTGCCGGATCTTGTTGCCTTGTGCCAGTGAAAGTGTTTAGTGTTGTCCAAAGCCTGTGTTTCCAGATCTCCTGCTATCCATATTGACTACGAACCTTGCCGCCTGCCCCGACCTTCTGCTACGTCTGACCTTGCCTCTGCCTAGTCCTTCTGTCCCACGCCTTCTCAGCAGTCAGCGAGGTTGAGCCGTTGCTAGTGGATACGACCTGGTTGCTACCGCCGCAGCAAGACCATCCCGCTTTGCGGCCGGCTCTGATGAACACCAGTAGCATCTTAGAACCGGTCCACCGGCACGGTCCACGCCAATCCCTCGCTGACACAGAGGATCCACAACCAGCTCGCCGAATCGTGACAGTAGATCCGGCCATGGATCCCGCTGAGGTGCCGCTGCCAAGTCTCGCTGACCTTACCACGGTGGTCGCTCAGCAATCGCAGCAAATTGCCCAACAAGGACAGCAGCTGTCGCAGTTGACCGCCACGTTACAGCAACTTCTCCCACTGCTACAGCAGCAACCATCTCCTCCGCCAGCTCCTGCACCTCCTCCGCAGCAACTGGCCGTTCCCAGCCTCCTCTTGTCCCTGCCTGACAAATTTGATGGGGACTCTAGACTCTGCCGTGGATTTTTGTCTCAATGTTCCCTGCATATGGAGATGTTGTCGGACCTATTTCCTACAGAACGGTCTAAGGTGGCGTTCGTAGTGAGCCTTCTTTCTGGAAAGGCCTTGTCTTGGACCACACCGCTCTGGGACCGCAATGATCCTGCCACAGCCACAGTCCAGTCCTTCTTCGCTGAAGTCCGTAGTGTCTTCGAGGAACCAGCCCGAGCTTCTTCTGCCGAGACTGCCCTGCTGAACCTGGTCCAGGGTATTTCTTCAGTAGGCGAGTACGCCATCCGATTTCGTACTCTCGCTTCCGAATTATCTTGGAATAACGAGGCTCTCTGCGCGACCTTTAAAAAAGGCCTATCCAGTAACATAAAGGATGTGCTGGCCGCACGAGAGATTCCTGCCAACCTGCAAGAACTTATCCATTTGGCCACCCGCATTGACATGTGTTTTTCTGAGAGACACCAGGAGCTCCGCCAGGAAAAAGACCTAGATCTCTGGGCACCTCTCCCACAGTATCCTTTGCAATCTATGCCTGTGCCTCCCGCCGAGGAGGCTATGCAAGTGGATTGGTCTCGCCTGACCCAGTAAGAGAGGACTCGCCGTAGGGAAGAAAATCTTTGTCTGTACTGTGCCAGTACCGAACACTTCTTGGTGGATTGCCCTATTCGCCCTCCACGTCTGGGAAACGCACGCACGCACCCAGCTCACGTGGGTGTGGCGTCTCTTGGTACGAAATCTGCTTCTCCACGTCTCACTGTGCCCGTGCGGATTTCTCCTTCTGCCAACTCCTCCTTCTCAGCCGTGGCCTGCTTGGACTCTGGTGCCTCTGGAAATTTTATTCTGGATTCTTTGGTGAATAAGTTCTGCATCCCGGTGACCCGTCTCATCAAGCCGCTCTACATTTCCGCGGTCAAAGGAGTTAAATTGGATTGCACCATGCGTTACCGCACAAAACCCCTCTTAATGTGCATTGGAACCCATCACGAAAAGATTGAATTTTTCGTCCTTCCCAACAGCACCTCTGAAGTCCTCCTCGGTCTGCCATGGCTCCAGCATCATTCTCCCACCCTTGACTGGACCACCGGGGAGATCAAGAATTGGGGCTCTGCTTGCCACAAGAAATGCCTCTCCTCTCCTCCCAGTCCTGTCAGGCAAGCCTCAGTGCCTCCTCCTACACCTGGTCTCCCCAAGGCCTATCAGGACTGTGCCATGCCTCCTCATGGCCCGCGTCCTTGAGACACCCTGCCCCGTGCCAAGCTTCACCCTCTGCCCTCCCTCCCCATTCCCACTCCTGCTGTACTGCCTGCCTTTGAGGAAACCCTACAATCACTCCCGGTGTCCTCGTCCCATGTGAAGCAGTTGCCGGACAAAAAAAGGGGGAGACCTAAGGGGGGGGGGGTACTGTTACGCCGAGCGCTCCGGGTCCCTGCTCCTCCCCGGAGTGCTCACGGCGTCTCTCTCTCTGCAGCGCCCCGGTCAGACCCGCTGACCGGGAGCGCTGCACTGACATTGCCGGCGGGGATGCGATTCGCATAGCGGGACGCGCCCGCTCGCGAATCGCATCCCAAGTCACTAACCCGTCCCGGTCCCCGGCTGTCATGTGCTGGCGCGCGTGGCTCCGCTCTCTAGGGCGCGCGCGCGCCAGCTCTCTGAGACTTAAAGGGCCAGTGCACCAATGATTGGTGCCTGGCCCAATTAGCCTAATTAGCTTCCACCTGCTCCCTGGCTATAATACCTCACTTCCCCTGCACTCCCTTGCCGGATCTTGTTGCCTTGTGCCAGTGAAAGCGTTTAGTGTTGTCCAAAGCCTGTGTTTCCAGATCTCCTGCTATCCATATTGACTACGAACCTTGCCGCCTGCCCCGACCTTCTGCTACGTCTGACCTTGCCTCTGCCTAGTCCTTCTGTCCCACGCCTTCTCAGCAGTCAGCGAGGTTGAGCCGTTGCTAGTGGATACGACCTGGTTGCTACCGCCGCAGCAAGACCATCCCGCTTTGCGGCGGGCTCTGGTGAACACCAGTAGCATCTTAGAACCGGTCCACCGGCACGGTCCACGCCAATCCCTCGTTGACACAGAGGATCCACAACCAGCTAGCCGAATCGTGACAGTCCCTGTGTCTGCGACCGCCGGCAGGTCCGGGATTCGCATCGCGGGATGCGCCCGCATGCGAATCCCGGTCCGTCTCTCACCACGCTCTGCTCCTGCAGCTCCTTCTGTCTCTCAGCTCCAGCGCGTGCGTCTCCGTACCTTAGGGCGCGCGCCAGAGCTCTGAAATTTAAAGGGCCAGTACGCCCATAATACCACATTATAAGTTGTTTACACCTCCCACACTTCCCTGCCGGATCTTCAGTGCCTATTGCCTGTGAGAAAGCGTTCCTATTGCCTGTTGCCATAACCGTGTATCCAGACCTTCCTGCTACATTTTTTGACTATGAACCTTTGCTGCCTGCCTTGACCTTCTGCTACGTTGACTACGCTACTGCCTCTTCCCTCGGTACTTCACCTTGACCAGTTACCTGTGTGGTCGATAGTGTTGAGCGGCATAGGCCATATTCGAATTCGCGAATATTCGCGAATATATGGTCGAATATTCGTCATATATTCGCGAATATTCGCATATTCGTTATATTCTCGTTTTATTTTCGCATATGCGAATATTTCGCGTATGCGAAAATTAACATATGTGAATATTAGCATATGCGAAAATTCGTTTATGCGAAAATTCGCATATGCGAATTTTCGCATATGCGAATTTTCGCACGCCAGTCTCACACAGTAGTATTACAGCCTTCTTTACACCACACAAGCTGGAAGCAGAGAGGGGCGATCACTGTGATGTGTACTGTGAAGAAAAAAAAAAAAAAACGAATATTCGTAATTACGAATATATAGCGCTATATTCGCGAAATTCGCGAATATGCGATATTCGCGAATAATATTCGAATTGCGAATATTCGCGAGCAACACTAGTGGTCGAGCCGTGTTGGGGGTTGCGACCTGGGTGTTGCCTGCCACAGCAAGCCCATCCTGCCTTGTGGCGGGCTCTGGTGAAGACCAGCGGCACCTTAGACTCAGAATCCCGTTACGGTCCGAGTCATCAGCCACACAGGTAGAAGATCCACATCCAGCTCCGTTACACCACCCCACCCATTTAAGCACATTTCAGGCAATTCCCTGCAGCCCCGTGGAGAATAATATCCCTTCCATACAACAGTTGTTCCATCCAATGAAGCACTGAGCACTGCCATGCTCCCTTTCAACACCTGCCTAGGGATGTAATGTCTCGGGCCGCACTGCAACCTGGGAAAACTTGAGGCAACACTAATTTTGTATGCTGATAAAAATAAACATTGGGACAAAGATCACATAAGATTGCGAGATCATCCATCAAACACAGGTACATACACTAACTTCACAGTCCCTGCAGCATAGTCAAATGAAAAAAAATATCCAAAAATACCCTTTTAATTAAACTATATCCTCACCATCCTTGCAGGCAGGAACATCTCTTAAAGATGATGAGGATTAAGATTTTACCACATATATCGTGTTGCCGCACGTTATAAATATATATATATATATATATATATATATATATATATATATTCAGAACCTAATGACAGGTTCACTTTAAATTCAATAATTTTCATAGCAAACCTGTATATAGCTAGTCCTGCTCTCAGTTGAGAAATGAAGACAATTCTATCCACTCTAAAGGCTTACAAAACTCTGGATCACTTTGGACATGTGGGACCTCTGTGAGACCTGTCTTGGCCCTTTCACTCCACTTGGGGGATACTCAGGGGTGGACTGACTGGCCGGTCAATTCCGTCGTTGTCTGAAGGCCCGGGCACAAAAAGGTCCCGCTTTCCGCCGCCTGCCATATAAAATGTAAAAAAAATTTATAATAATTTATTTTATTTTTTTAAATAGTCGGGCCCGGCATGGAGAAAGGGCCCACCACTGCCACTGGGTCTGTGCGGCTCCGATGTCGGAGCTGTTAACGTTATTCCGCTCCCAGAAAGCCACTGTAGCGGCGACCCTTTAAGAGAACCAGAGTGACTGCCTGGGAGAGGCTCTTATGTCACGTGAACCTCACATCTAAGCACGGCAGGCACCGGAGTTCTGTGCTGCCGCCGCCGAAGGCCGGTGCATTCGCCCTGCTTGTCCTCAGTGAATGGAGCCCTGCTAGACCTCAGTGTACAGAGCCCTGCTTTTCCTCAGTGTACAGAGCCCTGCTTGTCCTCAGTGTACAGAGCCCTGCTTGTCCTCAGTGTAAAGAGCCCCGCTTGTCCTCAGTGTACAGAGCCCCGCTTGTCCTCAGTGTACAGAGCTCCGCTTGTCCTCGGTGTACAGAGCCCCCCTTGTCCTCAGTGTACAGGGCCCCGCTTGTCCTGAGTGTACAGGGCCACACTTGTCCACAGTGTACAGCAACAAGAGGAGCTTGTCCTCAGTGTAAAGAGCCCCCCTTGTCCTCAGTGTACAGAGCCCTGCTTGTCCTCATTGTGCAGAGCCCCACTTGTCCTCAGTGTACAGGGCCCTGCTTGTCCTCAGTGTACAGGGCCCCACTTGTCCTCAATGTACAGCAACAAGCGGAGCCCCGCTTGTCCTAAGTGTACAGAGCCCCGCTTGTCCTCAGTGTACAGCAACAAGCGGAGCCCTGCTTGCCCTGAGTGTACAGGGCCCCGCTTGTCCTGAGTGTACAGGGCCACACTTGTCCACAGTGTACAGCAACAAGAGGAGCTTGTCCTCAGTGTAAAAAGCCCCCCTTGTCCTCAGTGTACAGAGCCCTGCTTGTCCTCAGTGTGCAGAGCCCCACTTGTTCTCAGTGTACAGGGCCCTGCTTGTCCTCAGTGTACAGGGCCCCACTTGTCCTCAGTGTACAGCAACAAGCGGAGCCCCGCTTGTCCTCAGTGTACAGAGCCCCTTGTCCTCAGTGTACAGAGCCATGCTTGTCCTCAGTGCACAGAGCCCCGCTTGTTCTCAGTGTACAGGGCCCCGCTTGTCCTCAGTGTACAGCAACAAGCGGAGCCTTGCTTGTCCTCAGTGTACAGGGCCCCACTTGTCCTCAGTGTACAGCAACAAGCGGAGCCCCGCTTGTCCTCAGTGTACAGAGCCCCTTGTCCTCAGTGTACAGAGCCATGCTTGTCCTCAGTGCACAGAGCCCCGCTTGTTCTCAGTGTACAGGGCCCCGCTTGTCCTCAGTGTACAGCAACAAGCGGAGCCTTGCTTGTCCTCAGTGTACAGGGCCCCACTTGTCCACAGTGTACAGAGCCCTTCTTGTCCTCAGTGTACAGAGCCATGCTTGTCCTCAGTGCACAGAGCCCCGCTTGTTCTCAGTGTACAGGGCCCCGCTTGTCCTCAGTGTACAGCAACAAGCGGAGCCTTGCTTGTCCTCAGTGTACAGGGCCCCACTTGTCCTCAGTATACAGCAACAAGCGGAGCCCCGCTTGTCCTCAGTGTACAGAGCCCCTTGTCCTCAGTGTACAGAGCCATGCTTGTCCTCAGTGCACAGAGCCCCGCTTGTTCTCAGTGTACAGGGCCCCGCTTGTCCTCAGTGTACAGCAACAAGCGGAGCCTTGCTTGTCCTCAGTGTACAGGGCCCCACTTGTCCACAGTGTACAGAGCCCTTCTTGTCCTCAGTGTACAGAGCACTGCTTGTCCTTAGTGTACAGAGTCCCACTTGTCCCTCAGCATACAGAGCCCTGCTTGTCCTCAGCGTACAGGGCCCCACTTGTCCTCAGTGTACAGAGCCCTGCTTTTCCACAGTGTATAGGGCCCCGCTTGTCCTCAGTTTACAGGGCCCCGCTTGTCCTCAGTGTACAGAGCCCCGCTTGTCCTCACTGTACAGAGCCCTGCTTATCCTCAGTGTATGGAACCCCACTTTCCTCAGTGTACGGAGCCCTGCTCGTCCTCAGTGTGCAGAGCCCTGCTTGTCCTCAGTGTACAAAGCCCTGTTTGTCCTCAATGTACAGAGCCCCCATTGTCCTCAGTGTACAGAGCCCTGCTTGTGCTCAGTGTACAGGGCCCTGCTTGTCATCGGTATACAGATCCCTGCTTGTCCTCCATGTACCGAGCCCTGCTTGTCCTAAGTGTACAGAGCCCCGCTTGTCCTCAATGTACATGGCCCCGCTTGTCCTCAGTATACAGAGCCCTGCTTGCCCTCAGTGTACAGAGCCCTGTGTGATAGCCTGGGGGATGTAGGGTATGGGGAAGTGTAGCTGTGCGGTAATTAAAGGGTGCTTGTTAACCCTTGCTATTCGTGACGCCAGGGTGAGGGCTCCTCAATAAAGCTTTTCCTACCGTCACCCTTCCTAAGAACGATAGGGAGGTAGATAAGAAGAATAGATTGTCCACAACCGGAGAGTTTTCTGAAACAGCATTAACGTTTACTGAAGGTTTTCTGCAAGCTTCAACATTACAACAGTCTCTGGGTATAACAGCAGCTTTTCCTTGATGATTGACAAAGGTTAGGACTTTAGCATTAAGAGTCTTTTAGTACAATGCGTTGCTCCACTGTATTTAGGGGTTAGTTGCGGTCCAGTAGTCACGCTAGCATTAGCGGGTATTTAGATTTGAACTCCCGGCTTTGGTTCCGCTGAGGCCGGCAGGTGTTTGAGGCCTAGCCTGTCTTTGAAAGTTGCGTAGCACCGTCCTGTTAGTCCGGCATCCATGAGAGCAGCAACCCAAGAGAGCGACAATTGGACGCAGCTCCCTTATATGGGCAGAGGCTGGACTAAAGCTAATTGGTCCATACTGATGTCAATCACCATTACAGAGATTTGTGGGTAACACGTGACCCAAGGACCTCCTAAGGTCCTGCAACATACCATAGAGGTTACTAGCATGGTCACATGACCGAAGGTCCTGCGACGCTGAACAAGGTAAGTACTATACATTACTTGTAGAATATATATATATAATTATTAAATATATACATTTATTATTATTAAAGATAAACTTTAGGAGAGGCGACTAGGGGCTGTCCCACCTGAGGAACCCTACCTGAACGTAGTTACTCTGACTTTGGGGACCTCTACACTAGGTACTGTATGCAATACTGTACCGGGACACCACACCTGCTTGTCCTCAGTGTACAGAGCCCTGCTTGTCCTCAGTGTACAGAGTCCTGCTTGTCCTCAGTGTACAGGGCCCCGCTTGTCCTCAGTATACAGAGCCCTGCTTGTCCTCAGTGTACAGAGCCCTGCTTGTCCTCAGTGTACAGAGTCCTGCTTGTCCTCAGTGTACAGAGCCCTGCTTGTCCTCAGTGTAGAGATGTGGTGGCACAGTACGGGAGATGTTACCCTGTGCTCCTGCTGTCCTGTCAGGCAGCCTCCTTTAGTGTCCTCATGGCCCCCTTCACTTGTTTCCCCATTATAAATATGTTTTACCATGCAAAGTATTATAAAGTGTAATGTTGCTTTAAGAGTTATACCATGTGATATGTCAGGTGATGACCAGGTGATCCCAAGAGTGACCTATGGGCTCACTGCTAGTCTCCCCCATGTAAGCCCTGGGTGGAGCTAGCTTGTCTTTCTCTCTGAGCTCTGCTCTTCTGCTAAGCTGAGGTCCAGGGCAGTCAAGCCTAGTGTGTGTGTCCAGAGTGTTGGAGACCTCAAAGTCCAGTCCTGCAGCCACCATCAAGTAAGCTAAAGTCACAGCTTTATGAGTCAAGACAGTTCTGCCATTTGCCAAGTCAGCATGGTCTGCATTCAATTGTCCAGTCCTACTACAAGTCCCAGCAATCCCTTAAGGTCTCTGCATCAATGGGATCATCCTTGCGCCTTGGCTGAACTGTATAGATTTTACCATCTGTCTACCCTCAGTAAAGCTACCGTTATCCGTAACTTGGCGTCGGAGTCTTTATTGCCCCTGTGCCTAGCCCAGGATCCAGCAGTATACTGTACCTTTGAGTGGTTATAGGCTAAACCACGCCCTGGCATCATGAAAACAAGGGATTAATGCCATCTGCCCCTAGGGTAAAAACATCTGCCTTGCACCACACACCCTGCCACCACACAGAGCCCTGCTTGTCCTCAATGTACAGAGCCCTGTTTGTCCTCAATGTACAGAGCCCTGCTTGTCCTCAGTGTACAGAGCCCCACTTGTCCTCAGTGTACAGGGCCCCGCTTGTCCTCAATGTACAGAGCCCGGCTTGTCCTCAGTGTACAGAGCCCTACTTGTCCTCAGTGTACAGAGCCCTGCTTGTCCTCATTGTACAGAGCCCTGCTTGTCCTCAGTGTACAGAGCCCTGCTTGTCCTCAATGTACAGAGCCCTGCTTGTCCTCAGTGTACAGAGCCCTGCTTGTCCTAACTGCACAGAGTCCTGCTTGTCCTCAGTGTACAGAGCCCTGTTTGTCCTCAGTGTACAGAGCCCTGCTTGTCCTCAGTGTACAGAGCCCCGCTTGTCCTCAGTGTACAGAGCCATGCTTGTCCTCAGTGTACAGAGCCCTGCTTGTCGTCAGTGTACAGAGCCCTGCTTGTTCTCAGTGTACAGAGCCCTGCTTGTTCTCAGTGTACAGAGCCCTGCTTGTCCTCAGTGTACAGGGCCCCTCTTGTCCTTAGTTGTATAGAGCCATGCTTGTCCTCGGTGTACAGAGCCCTGCTTGTCCTCAGTGAACAGAGCCCTGCTTGTCCTGAGTGTACAGAGCCCTGCTTTTTCTAAGTGTACAGAACCCTGCTTGTCCTCTGTGTACAGAGCCCTGCTTGTCCTCAGTATACAGAGCCCTGCTTGTCCTCAGTGTACAGAGCCCTGCTTGTCCTCAGTGTACAGAGCCCTGCCGAAGAAATGCCCTATGCCGGCTTTCTCAGTTGACATCTGCAGGGACCCAAAAACAGGCTAGCCTGGCCAGGTGGGTAGCTTATGAATTGTATAATTAGTAATTGTAAATTACTTCTATTAAAAAATCTTAATCCTTCCAGTTCTTATTAGCGGCTGTATACTAGAAAATTATTTTCTTTTGGATTTCTTTTCTGTCATGACCACAGTGCTCTTTGCTGACACCTCTGTCCATTTAAGGAACTTTCCAGAGCAGGAGAAATTCCACATAGCAAACATTTGCTGCTCTGGACTTTTCCTAAAATAGACAGAGGTGTCAGCAGAGAGCACTGTAATCCAAAAAGAAAATAATTTTCTTCATAGTATAAAGCTGCTACTAAGTACTGAAAGTATTAAGATTATTTTATAGAAGCAATTTACAAATCTGTTTAACTTTCTGGCACCAGTTGATAAAAAAAAACTAAAGTACCCCTTTAAGGTGAATGAAGGCTGGAGCCAAGTTGGACTGGGTATCCCAGACAGAGATCCCAAGTTGGCATAAAAAGGAGGAGGATAGATAGTTCAGTGTTTTTAAGCGCTTGGTATAGTTAAGGTGATTGGACTCCATAGCGCACTGCACCCCATATTCCTTTCTATGGCAAATATTCATGTACATACTAGGCAGGAATTGGGGCAGGGCAGAGATGGGGACAGGGCTGGAGTGTTGCTGGGGGTCCCTACTTTATTTGGTCCAGGGGCCCAGAGTGGTGTCAGTCAGCCCCTGGGGATACTAGACTGTAACCAGCTTTACAGATACAAACTGCTACTTCACTGATGGGTGCCTTTAGTCATGCATACTACCAGGATCTAAAAGGAAGCATTTCAGCAGGCTCTGGAACAGGTGGACAACACTTGAGGCAAACTCCTATTAGAGGTAAGGGACTGGAGGACAATGTGGGGGATTCTCTCTCTCTCTTCTGGCAGAAGCCAGATTAAATTAGCTATCTGAACCCCTCCCTGTTCCAGGGTTTGATTGGCTGAGGACTGCTGCTGTGTGGCTACTCACTAGTTATTTACCGAGTAAGGCTGGGTTCACATCACGTTTTTCAACTACGGTTCCCGCATATGTTTTCATTAGTGAAAACGTATGGAACGGTATTGAAAACGGTATACATAGGCAAAGTATTGCAAACCATGTGTACCCTGATGCATACAGTTGCGTACGGTTTGCTTGCAAAACCACGGTTTTGACTCCAGTTTATAAACCGTATTGCAACCGCATACCTTTCTTGTTAACATGGACGTCAATGGGAAACGCACATGTAAACCGTATGCATTTTTTCTTTGCACATGCGCATTTGCATCCTAAAGTCCCCACCCAAGACCCCTCCCATTAAAAATGGACATAATTTTCAAAAATGTAAGGTTTTTTTTTTAAATAAAAATGGATGGAACTGTATGCACTTTTAAAAACAGTATACTGTTTAAAAACGCATACGGTTTACTTTTTCCCATACTGTTTCCCATACGTAATTGAAAAACGTGATGTGAACCCAGCCTAAGACAACTAACTCTTAGGCTGGGTTCACACTACGTTTTTCAACTACGATTCCCGCATACGTTTTCTATCAAAAACCGTATGGAAAAAAAACGGATGGAACAGTATGGGAAAAAGTAAACCGTATGCGTTTTTGAACAGTATACTGTTTTTAAAAGTGCATACAGTTCCGTCAGTTTTTATAGAAAAAAAACCCATACGTTTTTGAAAATTTTGTCCATTTTTAATGGGAGGGGTCTTGGGTGGGGACTTTAGGATTCAAATGCGCATGTGCAAAGTAAAAACGTATACATTTTTCCCGTATGGAACCGTATATATGTGCGTTTCCCATTGACGTCTATGTTAAAACAAAACGTATGCGGTTGCAGTACGGTTTTTAAACCGGAGTCAAAACCGTGGTTGATCACAATTTTGTCTCCGGTTTAAAAACCGTACTGCAACCGCATACGTTTTTTTTTAACATGGACGTCAATGGGAAACGCACATGTATACGGTTCCATACGAGAAAAACGTATACGTTTTTACTTTGCACATGCGCATTTGAATCCTAAAGTCCCCACCCAAGACCCCTCCTATTAAAAATGGACAAAATTTTCAAAAACGTATGGGTTTTTTTTCTATAAAAACTGACGGAACTGTATGCACTTTTAAAAACAGTACACGGTTTAAAATCGCATACGGTTTACTTTTTCCCATACTGTTCCATCCTTTTTTTCCCCATACGGTTTTTGATAGAAAAAGTATGCGGGAACTGTAGTTGAAAAACGTAGTGTGAACCCAGCCTTACAGAGCAGTTAAAGGAATGGTAGCAAAATATGCTGGACAACACAAAGACGTATTTACCTAAAAAAAATTAAATAAAAAAAAACACTGTAAAACAGACACCTTGAGGGTAACAATTACCCAAACGCAGCCCGGGTAGTAAAGGTGTTCTGCTCTGGGACACCTCAAATGACAAACCTGAGCTCTATAAATTATAACTACCTGGAAAACCCCTTTAACCCCTTAAGGGCGCAGGACGTAAACGTACGTCCTGGTGCGGTGGTACTTAACGCACCAGGACGTACATTTATGTCCTGTGCATAACCGCGAGCATCGGAGCGATGCCCGTGTCATGCGCGGCTGATCCCGGCTGCTGATCGCAGCCAGGGACCCACCGGCAATGATCTCGCGGGCGTCCACCATTAACCCCTCAGACGCCGGGATCAATACAGATCCTGGCACCTGCGGCAGTACGCGATTTCAATGAATGATCGGATCGCCCGCAGCGCTGCTGCGGGGATCCGATCATTCAGAACGCTGCACGGAGGTCCTCTCACTTGCCTCTGTCCGGCTCCTGGCGTCTCCTGCTCTGGTCTGAGATCGAGCAGACCACAACAGAAGATGACCGATAACACTGATCTGTTCTATGTCCTATACATAGAACAGATCAGTATTAGCAATCATGGTATTGCTATGAATAGTCCCCTATGGGGACTATTCAAGTGTAAAAAAAAAAAGTAAAAAAATGTAAAAGTAAAAGTAAAAAAAATCCCCTCCCCCAATAAAAAAGTAAAACGTCCGTTTTTTCCTATTTTACCCCCAAAAAGCGTAAAAAATACATTTAACAGACATATTTGGTATCGCCGCATGTGTAAATGTCCGAACTATTAAAATAAAATGTTAATAATCCCGTACGGTGAACGGCGTGAACGTAAAAAAAAAAGCCAAAATTGCTACTTTTTTAATACATTTTATTAAAAAAAAAATATAAAAAATGTATTACAAGTTTTTTATGTGCAAATGTGGTATCAAAAAAATACAGATCATGGCGTAAAAAATTAGCCCTCATACCGCCGCTTATATGGAAAAATAAAAAAGTTATAGGTCATCAAAATAAAGGGATTATAAACGTACTAATTTGGTTAAAAAGTTTGTGATTTTTTTTAAGCACAATTTAATAATATAAAAGTATGTAATAATGGGTATCATTTTAATCGTATTGACCCTCAGAATAAAGAACACATGTCATTTTTACCGTAAATTGTACGGCGTGAAAACAAAACCTTCCAAAATTGCCAAAATTGCGTTTTTCTTTTTCATTTCCCCACAAATATAGTGTTTTTTGGTTGCGCCATACATTTTATGATATAATGAATTATGCCATTACAAAGGACAACTGGTCATGCAAAAACAAGCCCTCATACTAGTCTGGCGATGAAAATATTACAGAGTTATGATTTTTAGAAGGCGAGGAGAAAAAAACAAAAATTTAATTGTCTGAGTCCTTAAGGCCAAAATGGGCTGAGTCCTTAAGGGGTTATAATATATTTTTTTAAATATGTTTTTTTTTTTTTTTAAATATACAATGGGAATTCTCTGCCACACAATGTTGTGGTGTTATAATTCCAAAAAAGGAATTAAGGAGGGGTCTGAATACCAAATACCAAGTGTTACAATATTAGATCTGGGTCAGTGTTCTGATCATTTATTTTCATATGGCATTTTGCCTGCAGACTGTAAGCCTGATTGTGGAATGGACTTGAACTCTTTCTACATGTTCTTTGAATATCATAAACAGGTATAAAAAAAAAACTTTAAATAATCCTATAAATCACAAAGTCAGCCATGAGTGATCCTTATCACAAAATAAATTCAAATGTAACCTTTCGCAATGGCTTGAACATCAGAGATGTCTCGCTGTGATCAGATGTCACTTACCCCTTCATTGTGTACTTGACCTAATGATCCAGAAACTCTTGCAGTCTTATTAGGCCCCAGAGAGTATATTACCAATGTCAAGCAAGATCACATCACAGTTCAGCAAAAAGTAATCTATAAAATGAACTGCTACAAAGTGTACGGCTTGGCTTTTCCTACAACAAACGCCCTCCCTGAGGAAAAGTAAAGAGAAATCATCGGCGTATCACTGCATTGCAATACACTGTATGGCAATATTATTTAACCTGTTAACAACTCATGATGTTCATTTTCTTCATAGGGTCATCAAGGTTATATGGGGCTGGCTCGGGACTCGAGCCCACTTCATACCCGGGAGGCTCCCGGATGCTTTCAGCACCTCAAGGCCGCTACTTATAGCTATCTCCGATGCCTGCTATTAAAGGGGTTATCTACCATAACGTGATTTTAGTACATAACTGCTGAAACTGGGTATTTCTTGTTGGATTTTGTTCTCTAAACTACACATCCCATAGTTCCATGCTTGAAAGTTTGAGATCACTTTCCTTCCTCCCACACATCAGCCACCCCACCCATTGAAACACAGTGTTTTCTAACTAGAGGGCCTACAGCTGTTGCTAAATTGAAGCAAGACAGGCTCCCTCTGAACACCTAGTGATGTCAGGTCTCAACGCACTGCAACCTGGGAGACATGAGTAATTTTGTATGCTGTTAAAAATAAATATTAGGGTGAAAATCACAGAAGAATTGCGAGATCACCGTCACACACAGGTACAGACACTTTATTATAAAGTGGTATGAGTAAAGCCAGCACCTGGCCGAAACGCGTCACATCCTGTTTTACCTGTGATCCATGTAGCTTTAAGTGAATAAAGATGGCAAATTGATCTGCATCGAGCTGGAATTCTTCATATTTTCTGCTTACAAGACTTGGGTGCAGTCCGCGCCCTGCTCCATGCTCAATTTGGTGGGCTTGGGGTGAGCTGATATACATAATAAAAAAATTCCTGGAATAACTCTTTAACTGTTTAAATGTTGCAGCTTTTGAACTGCCTCAGTAAGCATCATCGGCGATGCAGTGGCTGGAATCAGCTCCCGATAACACGATTGTGGGAAACCATCATCATAGTAGCTCCAGGCCATTGCTAGGCCTCTGTCGCTGCCAATACTCTGACACAGCCTGCAAGATCTAATAGATCAATGCAATACATATGCACTGCATTGATCTGTATAAGCATGTAAATGATTGCTCATACAAGTCCCCAAGGAGGACTAAAAAAAAAAGTGTAAAAAGCATAAAATTGTTTTAAAAATTTAAATAAACTCATATAATAAAATGTATAAAATGCATTGTCCAAGTAGATGTTCAACTTTTTTTTTTTTTTTAAGTAGTAAAACAATAATGATAACTATACAAATTGGGTATCGTTGTGATCGTACCAATCTGTCCACTTGACAATTGCGTCAATACAAACAAACCCCCCCCCCCCAAACAAACAAACACATACCTCACAAATAATTAGTTTATCTATTTTTCAGTATATTTTAGGCTAAAATAAAGAGTTTCATCACAAAGTACAATTGGTCCTACGAAAAACAAGCCATCATATGGCTCTCTATATGGAAAAAATTACAATTTCCCGTGTCGTTAAGGGGTTAATTATAATGGAGCAGCAGCTTACATTCAATAGGGATCAGTGCAGACTAGCACTACCCCCAACCACAAAATGGTCAACATCAGTGATCACGCCATCATTTATGTTAGCCAACATCCATCTTCTATGAAGTGAACTCCGCTCCTGAGCTTGCATCACAGTATAATAGCATGCTATACATGTATGCCACCTGTCCATAAACCCCATGCGGCTGTGCCTTATATGTACAGCATATGTCACCACTGTACAACATCACCATAAGCACTCCAAACACCATCAGCCATGACACAACACAGGGTTTGCCCTGGATGAACAACATTACCATCCTCATTGCAACTACCACTGTCATGTACCTGTCATGATCTTGAGAATTGTTTTAATCCTCTCAGTTCACTCCACCATCATAACAAACCATTACATGCCTGTATTTTTAGAATTACAGCTCCAGTGCGTCAAGGAGCTGAGGGTGGCCAGGGAGGATCTACGTGTGGCTCAGAATCTGGCAAACACGGGGTCCAAGAAGAACAGGCCAGAGCTGAAAAAAAAAAAAAAAAGAGGATCACGGCATTGAAAAGCAAGATTGTGAAGCTGGAGGAGAGGAGAGCAGAGATACTGGATGGGAGCGGTCTCTTTAAGGAGAAGCTGGAGAATGATGACCGGTTTGCCACCATGAAATCCCCAGGCAAGGTGGAAGTGGAGGTGGATGATGGTGAGAGTGGTGGCGGTGAAGAAAGTGAGGATGGTGGTGATGGTGTAAAGGAGGAGGAGGAGGAGTTGGAGGCAAAGGTTGTTGAAGATGATGCATTGCCTGTCCCTATTCCCTGGGACAACCGGATTCAGGACAGTTACATCGAGCTGGCACAGGTGGTGTTACCGCTTAATGAAAGTGAAGAGGAGGATGTGGAAAGTGAGGCTGGGGGATTGCTGAGGGCTATAGTGATGCAGGAGTCCCCAGTCCACCTGCAGCATTTTACTTTTGGAGATGACCTGTGTGAGGATGTGGCAGTAAAGCGCAGGTCAAAGAGGCAGAAGATCCAGGAATCTGTACAATATGTGTTTTGTCCTTTCCAGCAGTCTGGGCCAGCTGTGAAGCTGGTTCAGGCTGCTGGGCCCCCCAGACTGCCAGAACCTGTTTCTCTTGTGGAACGGAGCCAGCATGGGGGGGGTACAGCATGGCGTCAGAAATGGCTGCAGATGCAATAAATGTAAAGCCCACCCATCCTGCCAGTAGGGATGGGCAGGATGGGCTCATGGTGGGCAGCCCTGGCACTACAGGACCGCCCCAGGGTGGCAGGAGGTGTGTCCATGTGTCAGAGGCAAGTTTTGCTGCAGTGTGCTCAGGGAGCAGTCCCCCGAGTGCTGTGGGCATTACCGGAGCTGCGGGCACTCCCCTGTGAGGTGGGAGTGTCCAGGTGCTGGTGGCAGAGAGCGGTGGGTCCATGTGCTCGGGGGGCGTTCCCCCGAGTACTGTGTGTTCTGCGGGGCACTCATCTGTGAGGGGGGGGAGTGTCCTGGCATCGGGATCAGCTGCAGAGCATGTGCGGTCAGGTAAACCAAGCGATGGCGCTGTGGGAGGAGCTGGAGTGTGCGTGGAGGGGCAGCCCCAAACTCAGGAGGTGACATCGCCCATGGAGGAGGAGTCATCAGCGTCGACCCCAGCAGCAGATAAGCCAGCACAGAAAACATAATAAGACCAGCAGTACTACAAGTCCCAGCCAGTCCAAAATGTGTTAGGCAGGTTACTAAGGGTGCAAGATGTGCGAATGAAGGGTGTAGTGTTGTGGATGAGAGGAGTGTCAGTGGAGTGAATGTTGGTGGGAGTTGTAGTGGCATAAATGGGAAGTCTTGTATGGATGGAGAAAAAGATGATGGGAGTAGTGGTGTGAATGTTCTGGGTCTGGTTCTGGGTCTGGTCCGGCTGCGGGTTATGGGGGGGGGGGGTCTCCGTCCGGCTCTGGAGGCCATTTGCAACAGCGCCTGCTGGAGGCTCAGCGTAGGGGCAACAGGTCGATCCAGTTAGAGGGGAGGGGTGAGGTCGACCTGTCTTTCTGGATAGAAAGGCACGGTATGGGGGCTTTCCGTGAGCGGAATGAGGAGGTGGTCTGGTCCCTCCCGACAACCGGGCAGTACAATAACCGTAGGAATGTGGGCCGTCTGATTTGGAGGGGCGAGGATGCGTGCCCACCTCGCACAAAAGTGGTTGAGCTCCTCCTTCAGATGGAATTCAGGACGAGTGACATCTTTGCCCTGATTCACCCCTACGGTTTGTCCGAGTTTGATGTCAGTTTCGTTCGGCCAGAGGGTCTCGAACTCTTCTGGTCAAACTATGCATGGGCAAAGAACGAGCCCCGCTGGCGGGATTTCGCCGTAAAGCCGATTTCCCATCAGAACTCTGTCAAGAAAGTGACAGTTTTGACCCATAACGAGTCACTTTCTTGTTATGACATAATGACCTAGCTCGGACGGTATGGGGATGTGTCGGACATGCCCAAGAAAAACTTGGATGAGCACGGGATCTTGTCCAGGGCCTGGACGTTTTCCATCAAGCTCAAGCGTTCAGGCAGAATGGTTTCCCACATTGCGTCAGCCGCTTTCCTTGGACGCGATAGGATCCAGGTCTTCTACCAGTGGCAGCCTAAGGTCTGTCACAGGTGTTGCAGCTCCACCCATTTTAGTGCAGCCTGTATTGTGCAGGTCTGCGCTTTGTGTGGTGGGGTGGGTCATCTGTCCATATCCTATAGGCAGATCCAGTGCCACCCGTGTGGTGTCCTTGGGCACCCTTTTAGCCGTTGTCCTAGCGCCTTTGCCCCTGCAGTGGCCGCTCTGGCTGAGGAGAGCTGTGGAGTTGCCTGGACTGGGGAGAGTATGGGCAGGGATGGGGGTGCAACAGGGCTAGTGAGGAGGAAAAAGGGCCCCGCCAAACTAAGGCGAGAGGAAAATCGTAGAAGGAGTAGGGAGCTGGAGAGTGCCCAGGTGACGGGGGTAGTTCCGGCCCCTGCTCCTGAAGCTGGCCCTGTAACCGCCGAGGCCCTGGAGGAGAACGTGCTGGATGAGGAGATCAGGAGGCTGCGTAGAGAGGAAGGCAATATGGGCAACCCTTCTGATTCCTCCCACTATGAAAGTGTGGATGAGGAGAGTGGGGAGAGGCCTAAAAAGAAAGACAAGGGCAAAAGGAAAGGGAGAAAGAAGAGGTCAGAGCCCTCTGTTCCTTGTACTACGGGCCAGGTCCACGGAAGCCTGATTGCCCCCCCCCACACACACCTTTCATCGAGTGAGCTGCAGGTCTAGATCAGACAGGTTTTATTTAAAGGAGGAAGCCGTCTCTTCCGCAGTGTCCAGATGGGTAAAGGTTATTGGAAGCTGAATTCCACCCTCCTGGAAGAAGCGGAGGTAAGAAGCTACTACCAAAGTAAAAAAGGAAAAATTTCGTACGTGAAAGAAAATTATCAACAGGCTGAAACCAGTTGATAAATAAGTCACACATAAGCAAAAAAAAAGTAAGAAAAAAATTACTAAAAAAAAGAATACATAAGCAAACATTGATAAATGTCCCTCCATATTTCTACAGCAGTGTTTCCCAACCAGGGTGCCTCCAGCTGTTGCAAAACTACAACTCCCAGCCATTGGCTACCCAGGCTTGCTGGGAGTTGCAGTTTTTCAGCAGCAGGTACCCTGGTTGGGAAACCTAGCTCTACAGCCTAGCTCAGCCCAAAGGGAAAGAGAGCTGATATATTCAGCTCCATATACTCTATACACTGTGCGGTGACACAGGGTGGAGTTGGTGGAAATACCTGATAACTTTGTGATGCCAGGGCAATATTATCCTATACATAGTCTGAGGTTTGTGGACAGCTTCTCCTGGGCCAGACACGGGGAGTAAATGAACACACCAACGTCAAGTTACATATAACTGATATAACATATTTACAGATCTGTGTGCAGATGGTAATACACAAACCGTTGGCTTTTGGTTAGAGAGTGTAGATAACCCCTTGGGAGCCCTGTTGCTTTCCTAAGACTTGTGGTGCTTACACCAAACAGATTTATACTTACTTATGAGACGGAAGATTCAATCCTGGTAACTAGGGTCCTGTCAAGGTACTGAAGATTTGTCCGCAGGGGCAAGAATTTCCTCCTTGTGAGTAATCCTTGCAGGATGACCAGTTGAGAGATTAGATTTGAAGTAGGCCTCTCCTCAGAGCAGGGGAGGAGTTAGAGTTAGACTTTTGGGGTTCTCATTGGCATGGGGTTCACTGCTCTAAATTAAAGGCACAGTCACATAAAAAAACATATATACACATAATAACAACATAATTAATTTAATAAAATATATTATCTGGCATTATAATACACACATAATTAATTATAACTGTAGAACTCTAGTGGGCCCAACACCTTGTGCTGCCAAGCTGCCTGAGACAGTCTAAAGCCACAGGACTGAGCACCGAAGCTCGGACACCCCATCTGTGCTGAGCCGAGGTCACATCTGCATTTCCTGACTTTTGTCTCTGCCAGGCTGCTACAGGAGACGATCTGCTACCAGGACTGCAGGCAGGACCAGAAGGAGGACCCCTGGTGGCCAAACTTTAAGGGGTTAATTTAACACATAAAGCTACAAAATATTATTAAAAAATATATTAGAAAAGTAACTCAAATAATCTATTCTATAATGTATTACATTTCATTGATGGTGCCTTTTTAAGGAATAAAAATATAAACCCACAAGCCATAGTGCCCAGTGAGCCAACAGCTATGACTGGTGTGAGGACTATGGGGGATATTTATCAAAACCTGTCCAGAGGAAAAGCTGCTGAGTTGCGTAGCAACCAATCAGATCGCTTCTTTCATTCTTTAAAAGGGCTCTGAAAAATGAAATAAGCGATCTGATTGGTTGCTATGGGCAACTCAGCAACTTTTCCTCCGGACAGGTTTTGATAAATCTCCACCATATGAGCCTCAGCTATTTCACAGGCCTCCTGCTCATTGTTACCTTCGTACTCTTTCTGGGCTGCCCTTACAGCACTTGAAAATGGTATTTCCCCCCAAAAAAGGCCAAAAATATATAAATACAGGTAGAGACATATTTAGTTTCTCCTTGCATTATACAGACAACCCACATTCAAATGTGTAATGCTTCATTCTGCCTCTGGAGGTGCTGCAAATGCTTGTTATTGGGCTTCCCAACAGTCTGCTGCCGATCACTGGGCATCTAAGTAGCCTTTTTGGAAGATCATTTAAGCTAAAAGACATCCCCAATAAATTAATATAATTTTTTTCTTTATACTTTCTACCACTCCTTGAAAACACATTGAATTTTAGAATCAGATAAAGTTTTCGTGTTAAAAAGAGCAATGGTGTGATCGGCAGAAATAAATAATTTGCAGTACATCTGCTACTCTGAGCTTATGGCAGAATAAAGATGATATTATTTAAAGAACAGCTAGAAGAGCAAGAAATATTAATAGATAAGGAATTACATTATAGAAGGTTACTGTAGTTACTGTAGAAATGGATGAACACGTGGAAATTGTACTTCATTCTGCACAGCCTGTACCAAGATTTAAAGGGGTACTCCACTGGAAAAAAAATTCACATCAACTGAAAGTTAAACAGATTTGTAAATTATTTCTATATAACATTTTTAATCCTTTCAGTATCAGCTGCTGTATGCTCCGAAGGAATTCTGTACCCGCTAATACTTCCTTCTCCGCTGTGGCCTTTCTGGACTCAGGCTCAGCAGGAAATTTCATTGAAGCCTCTCTCGTCAACAGATTCAATCTTCCTGTTACCCGTCTCGTCAAGCCTCTCTTCATTTCATCCGCGAATGGGGAAAGACTAGTCTGCACCGTGAGTTACCGCACAGAACCTCTGCTCATGAGCGTTGGAGTTCACCATCATGAAAATATAAAATTTTTTGTATTGCCCAACTGTACCTCAGAAATTCTTCTTGGCTTGCCCTGGCTCCAGTGTCACGCACCCATCCTCGACTGGGCCACTGGGGACATTAAAGATTGGGGATCTTTCTGCCACAAGCGATGTCTCAAGTCGGCTCCTACAAGCCAAGTCTCCACCGCTACACTACTGCCTGGCCTTCCTAAGCCTTATCAGGACTATTCTGAGGTTTTTTGTAAAAAGCAGGCAGAGGTCTTACCACCACACAGACCCTACGACTGCCCTATTGACTTGCTTCCTGGTACCACACCGCCCCGTGGCAGGATTTACCCACTCTCTGCTCCAGAAACGCAAGCCATGTCAGAATACATTCAGGAAAACCTAAAAATAGGTTTTATTCGGAAATCTTCTTCTCCTTCCGGAGCTGGATTCTTCTTTGTTGCTAAAAAAGATGGATCTCTACGCCCTTGTATAGACTACCGCGGTCTTCATAAAATCACAGTGAAAAACCGCTATCCTCTGCCACTCATCTCTGAACTCTTTGACAGACTGCGTGGAGCTAAAATTTTCACCAAATTGATCTAAGGGGTCATATAACCTCATTCGTATCCGTGAGGGTGACAAGTGGAAAACCGCATTTAACACCAGAGATGGACACTTTGAATATCTCGTCATGCCGTTTGGACTTTGCAACGCCCTTGCAGTTTTTCAAGATTTTGTTAATGAAATTTTTCGGGACTTACTTTATACCTGCGCTGTTGTCTATCTAGATGACATCCTAATTTTCTCCTCCAACCTAAAGGAACATCGGCTCCATGTCCGTCAAGTGCTCCAGCGCCTTCGAGAAAATCATCTTTACGCCAAAATTGAAAAATGTCTTTTTGAACGCAACTGTCTACCTTTTCTGGGATACCTAGTCTCCGGTCAGGTCTTCAAATGGATCCTGACAAACTCTCCGCGGTATTGGATTGGCCTCGCCCCTCTGGTCTTCGTGCTATCCAGCGCTTCCTTGGATTCGCCAATTACTATTGTCAATTCATTCCCCACTTTTCTACCATCGTTGCTCCTATTGTGGCATTGACTAAGAAAAATGCGAATCCAAGGTCCTAGCCTCCCTAAGCGGATGAAGCTTTCAATAACCTCAAAGCCGCCTTCGCCTCTGCACCAGTCTTGTCCAGGCCAGATCCTCTCAAGCCTTTCTTCCTTGAGGTTGATGCCGCCTCAGTCGGAGCCAGAACTGTCCTTCTTAAAAAAAACGCTAAGGGAAATACGTCACTTGCGGATTTTCCTCCAAAACTTTTTCTCCTCCTGAAAAAAACTATTCTATAGGTGACCGTGAATTATTGGCCATTAAGTTGGCACTTGAAGAGTGGAGACATCTTCTGGAAGGGTCCCTTCATCCCATCACCATCTACACGGACCACAAAAATTTGTCTTATCTTCAGTCCGCCCATCGGTTAAATCCTCGCCAGGCTAGATGGTCCTTGTTTTTTGCCCGTTTCAATTTTCAGATTCATTTTCGACCTGTGGACAAGAATGTCAGGGCAGATGCTCTATCACGTTCCACCGATGCCTCAGAATCCAAAGTTCTTCCTCAGCACATTATACCTCCAGACAGTGGCGGATCCAGGGGGGGGGCAACGGGGCAATTGCCCCCCCCCCCCCCCCCCCGAGATTGCTGCCCCCCGCCCCCTAGAATGGTGGAGCCGAAGCTGTAAGCTTCCGCTCCACCATTCACTAACCTAGGCAGTCACACGCTGTGAGTACACAGCGTGTGAGCTGCGGGGATGCGATCCTCTGCAGGCCGGCACGATGACGTCACATCATCGCGCCGGCGCCCGGAAATCCCGTCCCCGCGGCCAGCATACAGTAAGTAAGAAGAGTATGCTCAGGGCCCAGGGGACGGAATATGTGCCACTGTTAAGGGCACTATATTGTACGGGGGGGGAAGGGAATTTTTAATGTGAGGGGCTGCAGGGAAAAGCACTGGTGGCACTATATGTGAAGAGCACATGACAGGTGGGCCCCCTGTGCTGTGCCCCTCACATATAATGCCCCCTGTGCTGTGCCCCTCACATATAATGCCCCCTGTGCTGTGCCCACACATATAAATTATATGTGTGGGGGGCACAGCACAGGGAGTATTATATGTGTGGGGCACAGCACAGGGGGTATTATATGTGTGGGGCACAGCACAGGGGGCATTATATGATATAATGCCCCCTGTGCTGTGCCCCACACATAATGTCCCCTGTGCTGTTCCCCTCACATATAATGCCCCCTGTTCTGTGCCCACACATATAAATTATATGTGTGGGGGGCACAGCACATGGGGTATTATATGTGTGGGGCACAGCACAGGGGGTATTATATGTGTGGGGCACAGCACAGGGGGCATTATATGATATAATGCCCCCCGTGCTGTGCCCCACACATAATTCCCCCTGTGCTGTGCCCCACACATATAATGCCCCCTGTGCTGTGCCCCACACATAATGTCCCCTGTGCTGTTCCCCTCACATATAATACCCGTGCTGTGCCCCACACATATAATGCCCCTTGTTCTGCGCCCATCACATATAATGCCCCCTGTGCTGTGCCCCACACATATAATGCCCCCTGTGCTGTGCCCCTCACAAATAGTGCCCCCATCATGAGCCCATCATATATAATGCCCCCATCCTGTGCCCCTCATATATAATGCCCCCATCCTGTGCCCCTCATATATAATGCGCCATCATGCGCCCCTCACATATAATGCCCCCTGTCCTGTGCCCCTCACATATAATGCTCCTGTCATGTGCCCCAAACATATAATGCCCCCTGTGCTGTGCCCCTCACATATAATGCCCCCTGACTGGACAGGACAGGGGGCATTATATGTGAGGGGCAAAGAACGGGGGCATTATATGTGAAGGGCACAGCACGGGGCATTATATGTGAGGGGCACATGATGGGGGCATTATATGTGAGGGGCAAAGAACGGGGGCATTATGTGTGAAGGGCACAGCACAGGGGGCATTATATGTGTGGGGCATATGACAGGAGCATTATATGTGAGGGGCACAGCATGGGGGGCATTATATGTGATGGGCACAGAACAAGGGGCATTATACGTGTGGGGCATATAACAGGAGCATTATATGTGAGGGGCACAGCACAGGGGGCATTATATGTGAGGGGAACAGCACAGGGGACATTATATGTGAGGGGCACAGCACGGGGGGCAATATATGTTAGGGGCACAGGGCATTATTATGTGGAGGGAACAGGACGGGTCACAATTATTATATGTAGGGGCACAAGATGGGGCATTATTACTATATGTGAAGGCACAGAGTGTTCTGCATTTCAGAAGTATATTGTAGATTATGAGGAATTTCTGGGGTGGTACGTTTTTTATGGGCCACAATACATTTGGGTATTTTATTCAGAGGGTGCACTGCACAGCAAGTTATATTCAGAGAGTGCAGTGTGTGGTAGTATTATATTCAGAGAGCACAGTGTGTGGTAGTATTATATTCAGAGAGTGCAGTGTGTGGTAGTATTATATTCAGAGAGTGCAGTGTGTGGTAGTATTATATTCAGAGAGTGCAGTGTTTGGTAGTATTAAATTTAGAGGGCACAGAGTGTGGTAGTATTATATTCAGAGAGTGCAGTGTGTGGTAGTATTATATTCAGAGAGTGTAGTGTTTGCTAGTATTAAATTTAGAGGGCACAGTGTGTGGTAGTGTTATATTCAGAGGGTATGGTGTGTGGGGGTATTATATTCAGAGGGTGCAGTGTATGATAGTATTATATTCAGAGGGTACGGTGTGTGGCGGTATTATATTCAGAGGGTACAGTGTGTTGTTTATTCAGGGGGTACAGTGTGTCAGAATTATATTCAGAAGGTATGTGCCAGTATTATATTCGAAGAATACAGTGTCTGGCAGTATTATAATAATTATTGTTTTCATATAGAGGATCAGAATCCGCTGACATAGTGAGGAGACATCTGGGCATCAAGTTCTGCAGAAAGAACATTTAGCTGGAACAAGTCCCGGTGGTATGTACCATCTGAATTAGATAAGGAAAGACTATAGAGAAGATGTCACCTGTAGTCACTGATATCATTCTGTATCCTCCTGTGTGTGTCCTATCAGAGCTGGAGTCACTGAAGAAGTTCTGCAGTAATGATGGGGGAAACAACAACTCCCAGCATCCCCTTACCACTACTTAGGTCATACTGGAAGCTGTAGTTTTAAATGGTAAAAACCTCTTTAGCACTTTCCCATTCTGTGGCAATTGGTATATTTGATAATTATTCTGACATATGAGCACGGCCTAAGAGTCTTAAACAAGGTTAGGACTGTATGATACATTTAATAATATTGTAAGTTCCGTAAGCAACATCTTGTTTTCTGTCCGCCAACACAAAATACTCTAATAGTGCCCCTCCCGAGACTCGACTCTGGATCCGCCCCTGCCTCCAGAGTGTCTTATCTCCTCTGCGCCTGCTTCTCTGGTGCCAATTCCTCCAGGAAAAACTTATGTTCCTCCACGTCTTCGCCTCCAAACTCTCAAATGGGGTCATTCCTCCCGCCTCAAAAGTGCGGAAGCCACCAATAGAACTTTAAGAACAACTAAGTGCAATCTATATCTACCATCATTGGCGAAAATAATTAAGTCCGCAGACATGCACGAAGTTCACCATTAGAACACTTCAGGTAAACGCAGGCGCAGTCACTGACTGAATCTAAGATTGAGTCTAAGTCCACTGACATGCGCGATAGACCTGTATGGTAAGTTACCGTGGAACGGACATGCGCAGCTGTCCGTAACCGTGACTGATTATTACTAAGTGCAGAGACATGCGCCGCACACCAATTACACGCAGTGAGGATAACGGGGGATAAAGGGTGATGATTGGCAGGGACGATATCAACACACAGTGACGTGACACGACCGGATTGGTCAGTCACGTCACTCGAGTCAAGATAGGCTGAACAATCGGCGCACAGTGATGCAGTGGTTTTGACATCATTAACAGAGGATATAAAAGGGAGAGTACACCAAACGAACGGCCATTAGCCTCTGTACCTTGATAAAGTTGGTTTATCCAACGAAACGTCGGGAAGCGGAGGGCTATTCATGTTTTAACTAGCAGCTATCTGTGCCCATCTCTTAGTGCAGTGGCATCCGCATAATAGTGCTGTTAAAGCACAGTGTCACTATTAAAGAGTTACAGGATGCACGCATACTTTATAGGCAACTACTAGCTGTATTTTTAATCACTATACCGGAGCTCATACATTTTAAATGATACAATAAAATTCAGTTTTAAGGGGGGTTTCTAGTTTAGGGTTAACCCCTAGGGGGGCGACCCCTAAAAAGGTTGTTGTTATATTCCTCCCACCTGGCTGGTCATGCTGGAATCAAAAAGTCCATACAGTTAATTGCCAGACACTATTGGTGGTCCTCCCTGGAGAAAGATGTGACGGGTTTTGTACGGGCCTGTACAGTGTGTGCACGTGACAAGACTCCACGCCAGAAGCCTGCTGGTCTTCTCCTTCCTCTGCCTGTGCCAGAACAACCATGGTCCTATATAGCTATGGACTTCATCACTGACCTTCCTTCATCTCATGGCAACACTGTCATTTGGGTGGTCGTTGATCGTTTTTCTAAAATGGCTCAATTTGTCCCTCTGCCTGGTCTGCCTACTGCGCCTCAATTGGCGAAAAAAAAATGTCTTCATATTTTTCGCCTCCATGGGCTTCCCACGCACATTGTCTCTGACAGAGGTGTGCAATTTGTTTCCAAGTTCTGGAGAGCCCTATGTAGTCAATTAAAAATCAAATAAAATTTCTCTTCTGCTTACCACCCTCAATCCAACGGTCAAGTGGAAAGAGTTAATCAAATTCTCGGTGACTACTTGCTTCATTTTGTCTTCGCCCGTCAAGATGACTGGGTAGACCTTCTGCCCTGGGCTGAATTCTCGTACAATTTCAAAAATTCTCAGTCTTCCTTCAAATCTAAATTTTTTGTGGTGTACGGCCGTCACCCGCTTCCCCCCCTCCCCATTCTCACTTCATCTGGAGTTCCTGCCGTAGATGAATTGACACAAGACTTCTCCTCTATCTGGAAGGAAACTCAAAAGTCGCTTTTACTGGCCTCATCTCGCATGAAGAGACATGCTGATAAAAAGAGAAGAATTCCTCCTGTCTTTGCCCCCGGTGACAATGTGTGGCTCTCTGCCAAATACATCCGTTTCCGTGTCCCTAGCTACAAGCTAGGACCACGGTACCTCGGACCATTTAAAATCAAAAATCAAATCAATTCTGTCTCCTACAAGCTCCATCTTCCTTCTTCTCTTCGTATTCCCAACTCTTTCCATGTTTCTCTTCTCAAACCTCTCATACTTAACCGCTATTCCCCCAAGGTCACCTTGCTCCTGTCACTGGGTCCTCTGGGTCCTCTGATGTCATCTCTGTCAAAGAGATCCTCGCCTCCAAGTTCGTCCAAGTAAAATATTTTTTTTAATTGATTGGGAAAAATGGCCCAGAAGAGAGGTCCTGGGAACCTGAGGCCAATATTCTGGACAAAGAGCTTGTCCGCAGATTCCTGGGCTCCAAAAGTAGGGGGAGACCAAGGGGGGGGGGGGTACTGTTACGCCGAGCGCTCCGGGTCCCTGCTCCTCCCCAGAGCACTCGTGGCGTTCTTCTGCATGCAGCGCCCCGGTCAGACCAGCTGACCGGGAGCGCTGCTCTGCTATCACCAGCGGGGATGCGATCCGCGTGGCGGGACGCGCCCACCCGCATCCCAATCCTCTCACCTGCCCCGTCCTCCTGCTGTCCTCTCCAGGCGCGCGCGGCCCTGCTCTCTAGGGTGTGCGCGCACGCCGGCTCTCTGAAATTTAAAGGGCCAGTGCACCACTAATTGGTGCCTGGCCCAATCTGTGCTAATCACTTCCTACACTGTGTTAGGGTGCATTCAAACTACGTAATGAACGCTGAATCTCCGCTTGCAGAATTCAGTGATTGGAGATTCAGCTTGGCAGCCGCCATCGGCGGTAGGACCCCCACGGCACTGCGCCATCACCATTGACGGCTATGCAGTGCTTAAGGAATTCCACACAAAGAATGAACATGTTCATTCTCTGTGCAGAACAATTTCAGTGGCGGAATTTGACAGGGGAGGGTGATACCCCTGTTCACCAATGGCAACGACGCAATACGATCGTGGGTCGCCATTGGTTTCTATGGCAGCAGGAGGCCAGCTGATGGCCTCCTGTCTGCCAGCTATGGAAGCCTGTGAGATCCAGCCACAGGCTGGATCGTACAGGCTGTAGTGTGTGCAGCTCATCAGGTCATACTGTGCTGCCGTACACATGTATTGCAGCATAGTATAACCTGTAAAAACTGAAAAAATAATAAAAGGTTCTTCAATAAAAGTATGAAGTGTAAAAAAAAAAAAGCCTCTTTCCCAATTATAGCCCTGTATAATCATAAAAGAAAACACACACACAAATCATATACATACTAGGTATTGTCACATCCGTAATAACGTGAACCATATAAAGCTATGGTGTAAATTGTATTGTCACATCCGTAATAACGTGTACCATATAAAGTGTAAATTATCCCGCACGGTGAACGCCGTAAAAAAAAAAAAGCTAAATTTGCCAATTTTGGTACAAATACAGAATAAAAAATATCAAAAGGTAGCATGTATTGCAAAAATAATACCAAGAAAAAGTACAGCTTGTCCCACAAAAAAATAAGCCCTCACTCAATGGCGTTGGATGAAATATAAAAAAGTTACGGCTGTCGGAAAATGTTAACACAAAAAAGGGAAAAAAAAGAATTTTGCTCAGAAAGGAAAAAGAACATAAAAAGCTATATAAAATTGTACTGACCCACAGAATAAATATAACGTCACTTTTATTGCTTAGTGAACACCATATAAAAAAATTATAATAAAAAAACAGCCTGAAATTTTCTAGTTTTTCGCAATATTTAGGAGTTTTTCACAAAAAATGCTGCATGTGTCAACAAAAATGCACCACTTATATAAAGTACAACATGTCACTAGTGTTGAGCGGCATAGGCCATATTCGAATTCGCGAATATTCGCAAATATATGGACGAATATTCGTCATATTCGCATATTCGTAATGTTCTTTTTATTTTCGCATATGCGAATATTCGCGCGTGCGAAAATTAACATATGCGAAAAGTTGCATATACAAAATAAACATAAGCTAAAATTCGCATATACGAAAATTTTCATATGCGAAAATTTGCATATACAAATAAACATAAGCTAAAATTCGCATATGCGAACATTAGCATATGCATGTTTTCGCATATGCGAAAATTCGCACACCAGTCTCACACAGTAGTATTAGAGCCTTCTTACACCACATAAGCTGGAAGCAGAGAGGGATGATCACTGTGATGTGTACTGTGAAAAAAAAAAAAAAAAAAAAAACGAATATTCGTAATTACGAATATATAGCGCTATATTCGCGAATATTCGCGAATTCGCGAATATGCGATATTCGCGAATAAAATTCGAATTGCGAATATTCGCGAGCAACACTACATGTCACTAAAAAACAATCTCAGAATTGCTCCGCTCAGAAGAAGCGTTCTGAAGTTATTACCATTTAAAGAGACACATGTCAAATTAAAAAAAAAAAGAGTTATGAAATTGAAAAGGGATTAGAGTGGTGCTTGAAAGTTTGTGAACCCTTCAGAATTTTCTATAGAGCTACATAAATTGTCAGTAAAACTATAATCGGATTTCCACATAAGTTCTAAAAGTATATAAAGAAAACCAAATCAAATAAATGAGCCACAAAAATTAGGCTTGGTCCTATATTTATTAAGGAAAATGATCCTATATCACATATCTGAGTGACAAAAGTATGTGAACCTTTGCTCTATTATTGGAGGTTAAAACATTAAGCAGGATACAAGCATATACCGACACACAGAGAAAGCAGTGACGCGTTTCAGGTCACGTGCCCCTTCGTCAGACTGATGCAAGGTGAACAGAAACCACATATTTATATGGTGATTCACAGGTAAGGCTAGGTGGTCAATGAAGAAAAACTCCATTAACCCCCAATACTCCTAATGCTGTGAAGTACACCTTACATAGCACATAAAGTTATAGGAACAACAGGCTTTACGCATAAAGCAGAAAAATATAGATCATTTCATGAATGCTTAATGTCTTCAAAGTAGAAACAACAATTTCCAATTTTGACGAAAAAAAACACAAATAAGTGAAATAAAATAAAAAAATGCAGTATAAATCTTCAGTTATAATACAAAATAATATCCGATCTCAAATTGAGACCATGCGGTTGGTAACACTGTAAATTGTATATCGAAAAAAACTCTCGGTTGCGGAGGACTTTTACATGGTCACCACCTCGCTTAGGTTTGTGTACTTTTTCTATGCCATGAAAGGAAAACAGGACATATCACCACTAGTGTTGCTCGCGAATATTCGCAATGCAAATTTTATTCACGAATATCCCTTTATTCGCGAATTCGCGAATATTCGCGAATATAGCACTATATATTCGTAATTACGAATATTCTTTTTTTATTTATTTATTTATTTTTTAAATCACAGTACACATCACAGTGATCATCCCTCTCTGCTTCCAGCTTGTGTGGTGTAAAGAAGGCTCTAATACTACTGTGTGAGACTGGGGTGCGAATTTTCGCATATGCGAATTCGAATATGGCCTATGCCGCTCAACACTAATTCACCACAATGTTGATCTCGAAAAGAAGCACTAGATATGTTAACATGATGGGGATTCTATATACTTCTAAATATGTTCTTGAATTCTGAGTTTGAGTGGACGCTTGGTACTTCCTATATATATATATATGATAATTGACATGCTGTACAAATAATTCTGTATACTACGAAAAGTGTTTGGCAATTAATGAAAGATTTTATTGGCAGTATGTGTTGGTCAGATAGTCCAAATCTGCATTCCACACATCTTGAATTGCCACAAGGAAAAAGTCCTTTCATTTTAAGTCAAGTATCCGAGCGTGGTTGCAGACTTGGTAGCATGCTAGGAGATAATAAATTACCTAAGGTTGGAGCCCTACGAGACGAAAAATTACAACCATGTTTCAAGAAATTAGCTAGAGAAGAGTCCTGGTGTAAAATAGGAAGATATTTTTTAATGATGTTAATAACTTGATGGTATTTATTACTAAAAGTCATGACAAAAGAGACCTTAGATGTCCTGTCAGATTTATCCACATGATGCGGTTTTGACGCCAATAGTTAATCTCTATCCTTGCTGTCGACTATAGATCGAGCCCGATCTGTAGCCCAGCGAAGATATCCCCTATCTCTAAGTCTGGAAGTAACCACTGCAGATTCTGAACTGAACAACAGAGCTGGAGAACAATTTTGTTTAGTAAATTCCCCTACGGGAACAGATTTGATTGTATGTTGTGGGTGACAAGACTCGGCTTTCAACAATGTATTACCAGCACTAGGTTTTCTGTATGTACAAGTGTGTATTTTATTATTTTCTGCAGACAAAAAGATATCCAAAAATGTAGCCTCCTTTTGATGCCTTGAAAAAGTAAAAAAACTAATTATGGAAATTGTTGTTAACATAATCCAAAAATATTATGTACACGTTCCTGTGTGGATGACCAAATAATAATATTGTCCACAAAATGTCCATACCAAATGATATCTTGAAAAAAATGTACTGAAGTTCCCACCAAAAAACGTATAAGTTTGCTGCTGAGGGGGAGGACTTGGCCCCTATTGATGCTCCAGTCGTTTGTATATAAAAATCATCCTCAAACATAAAGAAGTTATGTGACAAAATATTATGTAATGCCTCCAATATGAATGACTTAAATTCAGGACTATAATTGGAAAATAGGTCCATAATGTCAGAGATGGCTTTCTACAGAAAGTGTATGTGGTAAGGATGAATACAAAGATTCATGGTGTCCATGGTGAGCCAGGAATAGGAAGATTTCCAATCAAGCTGGCTAGCGATGGACAACAAATGCTGGGTATCCTTAATATAACTTGGACAAAGTGGAACAAGGGGCTGGAGGATGGAGTCCACCCACTCACACAAATGTTCATTCAAGGAGCTGATGCCCGCCACAATGGGTCTCATAGGTGGCGGGAATCGGCCCTTGTGAACCTTTGGGAGTGAGTGGAACACCGGGGTGACGGGAAAGGGTACCAAAATGTAGTCAAATTGTTTCTGAGAAATGACCCCCATATGTAGTCCTGTGTTCAGAAGTTGAACAAGATCCTGTGTGAACATCACAGTAGGATCACTTTTCCGACGACTGTACGTACTGGTATCACCTAAGAGGGTTCTATTCAGCTGACAGTAAAGTGACCTATTTATATATATATCACTGCCCGAATAACCAACTCATGGTTATCTTGTAACTGTTGAATAGCCTTTTCTTCTCCCTTGGACAAGTTTCCAGGAGGGCGGTCATGCAAATTGGGTTGTAAACACATAAGATTCTGTATGACAAGATCCTGGAAACTGTCCATGGGGGAAGATCCAGATTGTAAAGGATAAAACCCAGGATTTCCTGCAACAAAACATGGAGACTCACGGATAATTTGCATAACAGAAGATTCATTTTCAAGCAATCTCAAATTACAGAGAGACATTTGTTCAAATAATGTAGTACAAGGAACAGATTTATCTTTAGTATTTGCTGGTATTTCAGAATTCATAGTTCCATCAATTACGGAACCATGATTGTGCTATACTGATAGTATGATTTTTTTTCATGCTAATGCAGTGTTTTCTTTTCCCAAGCATAATACTTCTCTTTTAAACCCAAAAGTTCTATTTTGCTTTCATCCATTCACAAAACATTGTTCCAACAGAATTCTTGCTTGTCTAGGTAATCTTTAGCAAACTGGAGATGGGCAGCAATGTTCTTTTTTGGCTTTCCTTGCCTTCCTGCCATATCGCACCCTTGTTTTGAAATTTTAGCAGCACACACAGCTCCATAATAGGACATTTATCCATTAGCAAAGGACTAGTGAACAAGAATACAAGCACCGAGTATAGTTTTGTGCAGAATTATAATAGGGATGCCAAGGAGGAGTATGACCCCTCTACTGTTCCGCTATATGCCTCGGATTTCATATTGAAATTTGTGATCTTATTCTGTATCATTCCAGCAAAAAAAGATTGTGGCACACTCCATGCAACACGTATGGAGGTAAAAAGGAAGCATTGCTTTTAGCCCACAGTGTCTTTGTACATAAGACCCCCATCCGAAGCCTGTACCTCAGCACACAGAGGCTGTATAGTCCTGTACTAAAGAACCTTTATAGGCTTTGCACTCACAACATTGCCATGTTGATGAGCCCTAATACAAATAAAAGGATTTAGTGGTATAGGTATAAACACCTTACAGGTTGGTACAAAACAGAATGAACAGATGTCACGACTAGGCTTTGTACATAAATAGCTGTCAGCATTGCCCATAGAATTCCTAAACAACATAATATAAGGCATTGCCCATAGAATTCCTAAACAACATAATATAAGGCATTGCCCATAGAATTCCTAAATAACATATTATAATGTTAAAATTTGAAATTGTTGCCAGGTTAAATATATTCTGTTTTTCCTACATTTACAGCATACTTGTAAAACAAATTCTTACGCCTTTATTCAATTTATTCATATTCACAGGATTATTCACTTTAGTTTAGCAGTTTTCATTTCAATATAGAATTATTACTGGAATTAAGTCTAATTTAAGAACACAGAATGTGTTCCTGTTAAAAAAAAAAAAAAAAAAAAAAAACAGACATCTTAGTTTTACATTCTACTTAAACAGTGTGTGATAACAACCGGGGCATGCCACATGTGAATAACGCCGCTATACTGTACATCTGACTACCCAAATAACTGATGCTACAGTCTATACTTAAGAGGATCAGCATCAATTGTGGCCTCCCAATCTGAGTCAAATAAGTTTTTGCCCAGGATTGTTTTGGGTGCAGCTGCTCCTTTAAGGGCACTGATTCTTAATCTGAAGTGTCGTTCCTAGTACATTCTGAGATTACAAGAGAAATAATAAAGAGACAAAAACAAGAGTCTGTGGGGAGTTTCAGGAAAAATTTGATTCACAACAAAAGCGAATATTGACGCAAATCGATCGTGGGAGTCGCTTAATTAAATTCCATTTAGTGCGGTCCAGGCTCCAGGGAATCTAAAATGGCGGATCCCCATGTGAGGACAAGGGGCAAGGAATCCTGGGAAGGCAGAAACAAGGGTTGGCAGGATGACCCTGAATCATATGCAGCATGCAGCCTATCAGCAGCCAGCCACCCCTGTGATGTCACAGCCCTATAAAGTTGTTAGCCGTATTGTGGCCAGCCATTTCAGCCTTTTATTGCAGAGAGATAAAGAGGGACAGTGTTACGCCTAGCGCTCCGGGTCCCCGCTCCTCCCCGGAGCGCTTACGGCGTCTCTCTCTCCGCAGCGCCCCGGTCGGTCCCGCTGACCGGGAGCGCTGCACTGTCATGGCCGTCGGGGATGCGATTCGCACAGCGGGACGCGCCCGCTCGCGAATCGCATCCCAGGTCACTTACCCGTCCCGGTCCCCTGCTGTCATGTGCTGGCGCGCGCGGCTCCGCTCTCTAGGGCGCGCGCGCGCCAGCTCCCTGAGACTTAAAGGGCCAGTGCACCAATGATTGGTGCCTGGCCCAATTAGCTTAATTGGCTTCCACCTGCTCCCAGACTATATCTGATCTCTGCCCCTGCACTCCCCTGCCGGATCTTGTTGCCTTAGAGCCTAGTGAAAGCGTTACTGTGTTTGTCCATACTGTGTACTTGACCTCCTGCTATTGCCTTATTGACTACGATTCTTGCTGCCTGCCCCGACCTTCTGCTACGTCCGACCTTGCTTTTGTCTACTCCCTTGTACCGCGCCTATCTTCAGCAGTCAGAGAGGTTGAGCCGTTGCTAGTGGATACGACCTGGTCACTACCGCCGCAGCAAGACCATCCCGCTTTGCGGCGGGCTCTGGTGAACACCAGTAGTGACTTAGAACCGGTCCACTAGCACGGTCCACGCCAATCCCTCTCTGGCACAGAGGATCCACCTCCTGCCAGCTGGCATCGTGACAGTAGATCCGGCCATGGATCCCGCTGAGGTTCCCCTGCCAGTTGCCTCTGACCTCACTACGCTGGTCGCCCAGCAAGCTCGACAGATCGCCCAACAAGAGCACCAGCTGTCGTACTTGACCACCATGACTCAGCAACTTCAGTCGCAGCTACAGCAGCTTCAGTCTCAGCTACAGCAATTTCAGTCACAGCTACAGCAGCAACAACCTTCTCCTCCGCCAGCTCCTGCACCTCTTCCGCAGCGAGTGGCCACTCCTCGCCTCCGCTTGTCCCTGCCGGACAAATTTGATGGGGACTCTAAGTTTTGCCGTGGCTTTCTTTCACAATGTTCCCTGCACTTGGAGATGATGTCGGACCAGTTTCCTACTGAAAGGTCTAAGGTGGCTTTCGTAGTCAGTCTTCTGTCTGGGAAAGCTCTGTCATGGGCCACACCGCTCTGGGACCGCGATGACCCCGTCACTGCCTCTGTACACTCCTTCTTCTCGGAAATTCGAAGTGTCTTTGAGGAACCTGCCCGAGCCTCTTCTGCTGAGACTGCCCTGCTGAACCTGGTCCAGGGTAATTCTTCCGTTGGCGAGTACGCCATACAATTCCGTACTCTTGCTTCTGAACTATCCTGGAATAATGAGGCCCTCTGCGCGACCTTTAAAAAAGGCCTATCCAGCAACATTAAAGATGTTCTGGCCGCACGAGAAATTCCTGCTAACCTGCATGAACTCATTCATCTAGCCACTCGCATTGACATGCGTTTTTCTGAGAGACATCAAGAGCTCCGCCAGGAAAAAGACTTAGATCTCTGGGCACCTCTCCCACAGTCTCCGTTGCAATCTACGCCTAGGCCTCCCGCCGAGGAGGCCATGCAAGTGGATCGGTCTCGCCTGACCCAGGAGGAGAGGAATCGCCGTAGGGAAGAAAATCTTTGTCTGTACTGTGCCAGTACCGAACATTTCTTGGTGGATTGCCCTATCCGTCCTCCACGTCTGGGAGACGCACGCTCGCACCCAGCTCTCGTGGGTGTGGCGTCTCTTGATTCAAAGTCGGCTTCTCCACGTCTCACGGTGCCCGTGCGGATTTCTCCTTCAGTCAACTCCTCCCTCTCAGCCGTGGCCTGCCTGGACTCTGGTGCCTCTGGGAATTTTATTCGGGATTCCTTGGTGAATAAATTCCGCATCCCGGTGACCCGTCTCGTCAAGCCACTCTACATTTCCGCGGTCAACGGAGTCAGGTTGGATTGCACCGTGCGTTACCGCACGGAGCCCCTCCTAATGTGCATCGGACCTCATCACGAAAAAATTGAGTTTTTGGTCCTCTCCAATTGCACTTCCGAAATTCTCCTTGGACTACCCTGGCTTCAACACCATTCCCCAACCCTGGATTGGTCCACAGGGGAGATCAAGAGCTGGGGTACCTCTTGTTTCAAGGACTGCCTTAAACCGGTTCCCAGTACTCCCTGCCGTGACCCTGTGGTTCCCCCTGTATCCGGTCTCCCTAAGGTCTTTATGGACTCTGCCTGCCATAAGAAGTGCCTCTCCCCCCTCCCAGTCCAGTCAGGCAAGCCTCGGTGCCTCCTCATGGCCCCCGTCCTGATGTCACACTGCCCCGTGCCAGGCCTCGCCCTCTGCCCTCCCTCCCCATTCCCACTCCTGCCGTACTGCCTGCCGTTGAGGAAACCCTCCATTCTTTCCCGGTGTCCTCATCCCAGGGGAGGCAGTTACCGGACAAAGAGAAGGGGAGACCTAAGGGGGGGGGGGGGGGGGGGGGTACTGTTACGCCTAGCGTTCCGGGTCCCCGCTCCTCCCCGGAGCGCTTACGGCGTCTCTCTCTCCGCAGAGCCCCGGTCGGTCCCGCTGACCGGGAGCGCTGCACTGTCATGGCCGTCGGGGATGCGATTCGCACAGCGGGACGCGCCCGCTCGCGAATCGCATCCCAGGTCACTTACCCGTCCCGGTCCCCTGCTGTCATGTGCTGGCGCGCGCGGCTCCGCTCTCTAGGGCGCGCGCGCGCCAGCTCCCTGAGACTTAAAGGGCCAGTGCACCAATGATTGGTGCCTGGCCCAATTAGCTTAATTGGCTTCCACCTGCTCCCAGACTATATCTGATCACTGCCCCTGCACTCCCCTGCCGGATCTTGTTGCCTTAGAGCCTAGTGAAAGCGTTACTGTGTTTGTCCATACTGTGTACTTGACCTCCTGCTATTGCCTTATTGACTACGATTCTTGCTGCCTGCCCCGACCTTCTGCTACGTCCGACCTTGCTTTTGTCTACTCCCTTGTACCGCGCCTATCTTCAGCAGTCAGAGAGGTTGAGCCGTTGCTAGTGGATACGACCTGGTCACTACCGCCGCAGCAAGACCATCCCGCTTTGCGGCGGGCTCTGGTGAACACCAGTAGTGACTTAGAACCGGTCCACTAGCACGGTCCACGCCAATCCCTCTCTGGCACAGAGGATCCACCTCCTGCCAGCCGGCATCGTGACAGACAGGCAGCAGTGTGTGTTGCACAGAAAAGCATTTTTCCAACAGCGATTCACCTCCCAGTCACATCTACGTTCTGTTGCACAGAGAGAGGGACAGAGAGCAGTGTGTGTTGCACAGAAAAGCATTTTTCCAGCAGCAATTCACCTCCCAGTCACTACAGCGTTCTATTACAGACAGGGACAGAGAGCAGTGCGTTGCACAGAACAGCAGCAATTCACCTCATGCCCAAATCCTGCTTAGAAGCACTGGAAGGGAAGGGAGTGAGATTGATAGAGAAAGTGAAATTTTGGGAGGAGTACACAGCGACTGTGTGCTGCAGCACTGATGTGTACTGCTGGTGTTGTACACAAATACTGTTTTAAGTGTACTGGAGCGCATTGTCCTCCCCTCATAAGTGCATACCACATACGTACATCTAAGTGGTGTACTATTTTGTTCCTGTTAAAGCCTTAAAGCGCAACTGTCATGAAATTTTAGTATACTAACCTGCACACAGCCTGTACTGTGTGCAGGTGTTGTGTACAGCAGTTATTTTACCTCATATTTGCAGGCTTTCGTGATGCTAAAAAGTGCTTTTAATCAAAGCCACTAATGGTCAGATAGGCTTGGTGCGAGGTACGCGATGCCCCGCCGCCGCCACACCCACTTTGTATCTCAGTGCTGGAACCACTGTGTGATTGACACCCAGGTCACAGCGCATGCGCCCTTCAACTAATGTAACTTGTGCGCTGCTGCGTGTCATCCAGCAAGCGCCCGCTCCTCCAGCGAGTGCTCGCTCCCATGCTCTCTGCACCTAGCCCTGCACAGGCGCACTGAGGAGGACGACGGCGACGGTGGATGACACGCAGCAGCGCGCACGTTACATTAGTTGAAGGGCGCATGCACTGGGACCTGTGTGTCAATCACACAGTGGTCCCAGCACTGAGATACAAAGTGGGCGTGTGCGTGGGCGTGGCGGCAGCAGGCCATTGCGTAACTCACACCACGCCTATCCGACCGTCAGTGGCTATGATTAAAAGCACTTTTTAGCGTCACGAAAGCCTGAAAATATCAGGTAAAATAATTGCTGTACACAACACATGCACACAGTACAAAAAAGGCTGTTTACAGGTTATTACACTAAAATTTCATGACAGTTCGCTTTAAGGGCCTAGATACCGTGAAAGGCAAAAGTATACACTGTTACAACAGAGAGGGAATGGGCTGGCACTAGAGACTAACTTTTCCTGCTGCAAGTTGGAGCAGTGAAGTGTGTGCTGCTGTATTCGCACTGAATCAATGGTGCAAAGCCTCCAAAAAATCACAGCAAATGTGTGCAAAATAGAACAGAATTGAAGCTGCACTCACCGAATCTTCTTGCAGTGCTGTTTATTCGCTGAACATTACAGGGTGACAGGTTAGAGATACAGGTGCGTGTAGAGCGACACGTATTTCATGCTAGTTGCGCATCTTCTGGCTCTCAGTCACCTGCTCACAGCTTCTGTCCTTAAATACAGGCCTCCCCCTCCCACACTACTCACCTGAACTATAATTAATTACCTGCTACAGGTACCTGTTCAATCAGAACTCTGTATGAGCTATGATGAGAGCCGCGTTCCTGAGTAGACACTCCTCCACACCACGTGGGCCGACCCATGTGCGCTCAGCCCAGCCCATGGATCGGAACGAATTCCGACCAATGAGCGGCGCTGGCGCTACTAAGGTGCTTACCACGTGGTCCGGAGTCATAGCAACCAGGACGCCAGCTCTCCTGCTTCGTTCCAGTGATGCTTCTGCTTCTAAATCTCGGGGAATGTAGGGGATTGAAACAGAATACGGGAAAAAAATGGACTGAGGGGAATTTAACAAAGTGGGCGATTTAAACCCACTATTTATCAAAAATACCAATTAAGGAGAGTAACTGCGAGACAAGAAAAGGGCAAAGACGACAAAACAAGAGAACAACACAAAGCTACAATTAGACTTGAAAAAATAAATATATAAAAAAAGTGGATGCATTTCATAAGAACACAGACATTCTGTGTCTGTCCACAGGATCCATTTGGCCTCTTGCTGTAATAATAGTTTTTGCCTGTCACCTCCATTAAAAGGACATAGCACTAATTCTAAACCGGAGAATCTTAATACTTTAGGGTCACTATCATGATGAGTTCTCACATGCTCGATCAGTCGTGGTGATCCAATGCCCATGCGGATAGAGCGAAAATGCTCACGTATTCTAATATATAGGCAACGAATCGTTTTACCGATATAGAAATATCCGCAGGGGCATTGGATCACATATATGACAAAGTTACTCTTACAAGTAATTAAACTATTTACTCTGCACTCGATGCCTCGTACATTTAAGTATTTTGTTTGTAGATTAAATTCACAAAAAGAACACTGTCCGCAACGAAAATTCCCTTTTAAAGAGATTCTAGTGAGCCAATTAGTTTTTGTTTTTTCTTTGTATTGATTGGAGCCTAGATCACTGGCTAAGGTTTTATTTCGTCTACACGAAAATAAATGACCATTTTTTGCTGTCTCTGCAAGATCTGGATCTGCTTCAATGATTCCCCAATACTTTCGAATGGCATTTTGAATTTTAAGATCCATATCAGAATGTTTGAAAGAGAAAACAAATCTTTTCTTAGACTGATTATGTCTATTTTTCTTGAACAGATCAGATCTGTTTATGTTTTTAGCTCTTTCATACGCAGTGAATATGGATGTTTTTGCATAACCCCTGGCTTCCAGTCTAATTTTCAAATCATCGGCTTGTTGGCTAAACATCTCCTCTGTATTATTTATCCTCCATAACCTAATAAATTGGCTGTATGGTATTGCTTTCTTGACATGTGGGGGGTGGCAACTCCTGTAATGCAGGAGGGCATTAGTTGCGGAGGGTTTTCTAAAATTAGATGTATAAATATATCCATTTTTTACCTCCACCCTCAAGTCAAGAAAGTCAAGTTCTGTACCTCCATACATAAAAGTGAATAGCATGTTAAACTCATTATCATTTAAGTATAGAACAAAGGACTCAAATGGTTGAAGATCTCCTCCCCAAACTATAAATATATCATCCATGTACCTTTTCAAATGCTGCAAGGAACAGATTTGCAAAGGTACATGCAACGGGCGTACCCATTGCTGTAACAGAAATTTGTTGATACCATTTGTTATTGAATCTGAACGCATTATGATGTAAAATAAAACTCAAGGTGGGTTTAAATTCCCCCCTTTGTTAAATACCCCTCATTCCATTTTTTCCCCGTGTTCTGTTTCAATCCCCTACATTCCCCCGGATTTAGAAGCGGAAGCATCACCGGAACGAAGCAGGAGAGCTGGCATCCCGGTTGCTATGACTCCGGACCACGTGGTAAGCACCTTAGCGCCGGCGCCGCTCATTGGTCGAAATTTGTTCCGATTCGTGGGCTGGGCTGAGCGCACATGGGTCGGCCCACGTGGTGTGGAGGAGTGGCTGCTCAGGAACGCGGCTCCCATCATCACTCATACGGAGTTCTGATTGAACAGGCACCTGTAGCATTCCCCTGGATTTAGATGCTGAAGCATCACCGGAACGAAGCAGGAGAGCTGCTTTTAAGATTTAAGATTACTGGAGGGCAAATTCCTCCCCTCGTAATTGCTTACTACAGACGTACATCTAAGTGGTGTACTATTTTGTTCCTGTTAAAGTCTTAAGGGCCTAGATACTGTGAAAGTCGTGCCAAAAGTACACACTGGTTGGTGTTGTACACAAATTCTGTTTTAAGCATATTGGAGTGCATTGTCCTCCCCTCATAAGTGTATACCACATAAATACATCTAAGTGGTGTACTATTTTGTTCATGTTAAAGCCTTAAGGGAATAGATACTGTAAAAGGCCAGGCAAACGTATACACCAGCTGCTGTTGTACACAAATACTGTTTTGAGCGTACTGGAGCGCATTGTCCTCCACTCAAGAGTGCATACCACATACATAGATCTAAGTGGTGTACTATGTTGTTCCTGTTAAAGTCTTAAGGGCCTAGATACTGTGAAAGGCCAGGCAAAAGTACACACCGAATGGTGTTGTACACAAATACTGTTTTAAGCGTAGTGGAGCGTATTGTACTCCCCTCATATACGCACTAAGTTTGTCAGGCAGTGCCAGAACGTGCACAGAGGAGTGGCAAAAGCCTAAATTCATCAGGCAGAGGTCACAGCAGACTAGAGACGAGTAGTAGCAGGAGTCGCAGCAAGAGGCCTGAGCTCCCGGTATCAGCTAACAGTCGTGTCTCGATCAGCAACCCATCTGCCGTCATCGATTGGTTGACACAGTCATCTACTTCATCACAAGTGACATCTGACATCCCAAGTCAACAGTCAGTGGGTTCCTCAGACACAACCCTCAGTTAGTATGGCCCGGGAGCAGTCCCTATCCTCCCATTGACTCTGTCTATGCTGTCCCCCCCCCCCCCCCCCACCGAAGTATCTTATGCTTTGGGTTCAGCTCCACTATTTAGTGAGGACCATCTAGAGGACAGTCAGCAGCTACTGCCCAGCCAAGAAGTGTAGGAGACATCCGCCGCTTCCTCCGCTAGGCGGGCAAGTAGTGAAGAAAAGTGGAAAGTATGGAGCCAAACGTGCCTGGGTTAGACCGCCTGCTTCACGGCAGCCTACCTTCCCGGGAGGTAGTGAAACAGGCGTTCCTGGAATCAGCGACAGTAGCAGTCAATCAGTGCAGACTGTTGGTGGGAAACTCAGCTACTCTGTGGTGTGGCAGTTTTTCATCAAGCATCCTGAGAAGGTTAAAATGGCCACATGCAAGATGTGTCGGCAGAAGGTGAAGCATGGCCAGAGTCCCAATGTTGGCACCCAGGCCCTACGTCAACCGTGAATCCAATGTGGTGGTCCAGACTGCTGCATCACCCAGTGGCATGCCATTCCCTGTTTCAGCCAGCCAAGACTCCACCACCTAAGCCGAAGGGAGATGTGTGTCATACCAATCTTCTGTCGCTCCAGATGCTCCTGCTCCTCCTACTTCGAGTCAGTCATTCCGCCAGCAATCCATTAGCAAAGCCATGTCCAAGAGACAACAGTGTGCACCCATTCATCCAATGGCGCAGAAGCTGAATGTGCTCCTGTCCAAGTTGCTGGTGCTTCAGTCCCTCCCTTTTCAAGTGGTGGACTCTGCGCTATTCAGAGAACTGATGGCTTGTGCCAAGCCGAGGTGGAGATTGCCAAGCCGTCATTTCTTTGTGAAGAAGGCGGAGTCCCTGCACAATTTTGTGGAACAGTAGGTGGTCATGTTGGTGGTAAAATCATATACTCGGTGGTCTGGCAGTTTTTCACCAATCATCCGGAGGAAGTTAACACAACCACATGCAAGATATGTCGGCAGAAAGTGAAGCGTGGACAGGGTAGCATATGATGCGCCACCATAAAGTGGCCTGGGACAACCGTGGCTCAGATGTGGTGATCCAGCCTGCCGCATCACCCAGTGGCATGCCACTCCCTCTTTCACCCAGCCAAGCGTCCACCACCTCAGGCGAAGGGAGCTTTGTGTCATACCCTCCTTCTGTCGCTCAGAGATGCTTCTGCTCCTCCTACTTGTAGTCAGCCATTCCGCCAACAATCCATAGGCGAAGCCATGTCCAAGAGACAACAGTATGCACCCACTCATCCAATGGCGCAGAAGCTGAATGTCCTCCTTTTCAAGTTGCTGGTGCTGCAGTCCCTCCCATTTCAAGTGGTGGACTCTGCACCTTTCAGAGAATTGATTGCTTGTGCCAAGCCGAGGTGGAGAGTCCCAAGCCTTTTTCTTTGCAAATAAGGCAGTACCAGCCCTGCATAATTTTGTACAAGAGAAGGTGTGCCAGTCCTTGAGCCTGTCGGTGTGTACCAAAGTGCACGGCAGCGCCGAAGTGTGGAGCTGTAACTACTGTCAGGGACAATACATGTCTTTTATGGCCCACTGAGTGAATGTGATTCCTGCACAGCTACAACAGGAACTTGGCCAGGTCATGCCGCTTCCGCCTCCACGTTCTCAGGCCGTTGGTCCTGTGACAGTGTGCGACTCCACCTCCTCATCCTCCACCGTGTCCTCAGCCTCCACTGCACAGACAAGTCTCAGTGTCATGTGTGCAGGGCATGGCGATGTCACACTGTTCTTCACATGGTTTGCCTTGGCTAACGGAGTCACACAGGGGAGGAACTGCTACAAGTCATCCATCAAGAAATCTAATCATGGCTTACTCCACGAAAACTGGAAATAGGAACCATGGTGACTGACAACAGGAAGAACATCTTGTCTGCGCTGTAAAAAGGAAGCGTGAGCCATGCCCCCTGCATGCACACGTGTTCAATCTGGTTGTCAAGCAGTTCCTGAAGTGTTCACCCCATCTGCAAGACATCCTAACAATGGGAAGGAAACTTTGTATGCACTTCAGCCAATCGTACACCGGAAAGCACACCCTCCTTGAGCTGCAGTGTCAGAACGGCATCCCCCAACATAGTCTGATTTGCGACTTTTCCACCCATTGGAATTCCACCCACCATATGTTGGACCGACTATTCGAACAGAGAAAAGCCATCACCAATTTCTTGATGATCCAAGCGGATAGGGGGACTGTGTAACTTCAATGTCCACCAGTGGCAGCTCATACGTGACACCTGCCGTTTGCTCAGGCCCTTTGAGGAAGCCACATTATTAGTCAGTCGCCAGGATTACAGAATTAACAATGTAATTCCACTGCTTTATCTACTACAACACGTGTTGTAAACGATGGCGGGTCAGGGCACTGGACACATGGCGCCTACATCTCATGGGCACATGAGCTCTGTGGGGGATGAACTGGAGGGGCACAATGGAGCAGAATTTAGGTTTCATGAAATGGACGGTTTTCTAGTCATCTGACAGGAGAGGAGGAGCAGGAGCAGCTGAAGGAGCAGGAGCAGCTGGAGGAGCAGGAGCAGCTAGAGGAGCTAAAGGGTTATGAAGAAGGCTGACAGAGGACCCAGACACACCATGGCAGTATGCAGTGGAGTCCCTCCAAGTCTCTTGCACAAATGGCATGATGCATGCTCACTTGCTTGCGTAGTGACCACCGAATTGTCACCATTCCGCAGTGGGATGACTTCTGGCTGTCCACATTATTGGACCCTGCCACAAAATGGGGGCCTTTTTTACACCCACTGAGAGGGAGGACAAACTGACCTACTACAGAGAGATCCTACGTAGTCAGATGGCCGATGCCTATCTGCGCCATCGTCCATCCTTCTGCAGGTCTTACTGGGGGGGGGGGGGCGCTCTGCGCTCACCTTCCACCGCCAAGGCTGCTGGGGAGGGGTGGGATGGCAGAAACAGTTCAAGCAACTCATCAGTAGCAGGTAGACCTGGAGCAGGCCCTGAACCCGCAGGTGGTGGCATACCTTGACATGATCATGCCAACACACCTTGAAGATTCGCTGGACTTCTGAGCAGCCAAACTTGATTTGTGGCCGCAACTAGCAGTGTTTGTAGGTGGAAAGAGGGCGAGGTTCCTATGTGGGGCCGCCCTTTTTAGGGCAAGTAACACTTGCCAAGAAAGGTATTAATAAGGCGAGAGTGGGCTTTTAGGGAAGTAGGGTAGTTTTTACCCCCACCGGTTACAATGGATCCTACGTTGTTCCCTTCCACCTTTTAGAGGTCTGTGCATCAGATCAATACTTGGTGATATAGGTGGCACATGGGGTTTTTTTGCACACCTTTCCTTTTGTTCGACTTGCATATTAATAAAAGTTAAGTTTTACGTAATGCATATGCTCAATACTTGTGCACACTAACACTTTTAAAACAGACCGTTTTTTCTGCCTACCTGCCTCAGCTACTATTCTAATCCTGCCACCTGCCTGATGCCACACATCTGATGCCAAGTTCTCCTTTTATCACCCACCTTCATCACCATGTACTGGTATTGCCACTAACCACACCACTCTGTAACCAGGTCACTTTCAGGGCTCCTGATGGTGTTGCTGCCACCTCCAGGCTGTCTCATTCTGCCACCATATTTTCTCCTCATGCTGATGCCAGCTCCAGGCTGCCTCATACTGCCACCATATGTTCTCCTCATGCGTCTGCCACCTCCAGGCTGTGTCATTCAGCCACTACATGGTCTCCTCATGCTGCCAACTCCAGGCTTTGTCATTCAGCCACTATATGGCCTCCTCATGCTGCCGCCAACTCCAGACTGTGTCATTAAGCAACTATATGGTCTCCTCATGTTGCCGCCAACTCCAGACTGTGTCATTTCACCACTATATAGCCTCCTCATGCTGCCAACTCCAAGCCGTGTCATTCAGCCACTATATGGCCTCCTCATGCTGCCGCCAACTCCAGGCTGTGTCATTCAGCCACTATATATTCTACTCATGCTTCTGCCACCTCCAGGCTGTGTCATTCAGCCACTACATGGTCTCCTCATACTTCTGCCACCTCCAGGCTGTGTCAATCAGCCACTATATGTTCTCCTCATGCTGCCGCCACATCCACACTGTGTCATTCAGCCACTATATGGTCTCCTCATGCTGCCGCCACCTCCAGGCTGTGTCATTCAGACACTATATGTTCTTCTCATTCAGCCACTCTATGCTGCCGCCAACTCCAGGCTGTGTCATTCAGCCACTATACTTTCTCCTCATGCTGCCGCCACCTCCACGCTTTGTCATTCAGCCATTATATGGTCTCCTCATACTGATGCCACCTCCAGGCTCTGTCATTGTGACGCTCTGCAACAGTGATTCTAAAAGCGACGCCTCTGATCTGCATGTCATACTGAATAACAGTATTATTTCACTAACCCAACACACACCCTATGCATGTTACACCAAGGCAAAGTGTTCTACACCTATATTGAGGCTTTCTGTAGACCAGAAATAGCTGTTTTTAATAGTGATTCGCAACAAATACATTCGGACTGAAACAAATCTTTTTGGAAAAATCGGCAAATCGGCCAAATCTAATTTTTCTACAATTCCCTTATTCTAGAGAAGTTGAACAGGGGCCCAATAGTATATCTAGGACCTTTCAGGGCTTTGAGTTAGGCCTAGAGAATCTGTGGCTGTTATTTGATGGAGTTGCCAAATGACCTGCATCTGCAGTGGGCACTGCAGCTCAAATCAGTAAAAACTATATCCTATATTGGTCACCAGTGTGCACTCTTCAGTAATGAACCAGATGACTAGTGTATTACTAGAAAGTGCTAGAATATACATATTTCTTGGGCCCTAACTTATTGCTTTACTGTACACCTGTGTGCTCCCCTGCTTCAGTCATTGTTTCATCTGTTGTTTCACCAAAGACTTTGCCTCTATATCCTGGAAGATTTATCTCCAAGTTGTTTAGTGAAGAATTGTGCCTTATTCCATCTATTCCTGTGTTCATGCCATTCTTTACACACCTAGCATCAAGACATCTCTGGGGAAATCATACACCTGCTGTGCACCCTCCCTGTCACTATGCCAGACAGAACAAGGTAGGATACCCTGTGGAGGTCGTCATGCTAACCTGACCATGACAAGCTGTGGCACCACTACACCCAGCCATCCCGCAAGCTCTGACTCCTGTGACGCTCCCTTTGGGTTGAAGAAAGGAAAGGAGGGACTGACTGATACAGAATTTAGTGATTTAATTCTGGAGAAAGAATATTATATTTGCTGCAGTATTTAGAAGATCACTCCGGAGGTTATCTTTTGTGTAATAATAAAATATTCTCCGAACAGACACACACATTAACCCCTCGCCTGTTTTACATAATTTAGCATATGCTTTCATAATGTATCGACAATAGAATTATTAGAGAGTTAAAAAAAAAAAAAACATTATAGAGGTAACATCTGCCGAGCTCTTAAGGAATTCTAATATACATTAAATATAATACACAATAATTCTAATTCTAAGATATATTCTCTGGAGAGAACAGTTTGGTGCACGTGTGTCCTAAATAATGACCCCAATGTTACATATGTCACATATTAAAAAACTTAATTTATACAATGGTCTTCCTGAATGACATGTTTACTGAAAGAACAGCTGACAGCGTCTCAAGGGGAACAGCAGAATTCAAAGCAAAAGACAAAAAACTTGTACCTCATTTGAGAAAAATGAAAGGGGTATTCAGGGATTTTTTTTTATACAACTGTACTACAGGGGCTGTAAAGTTAGTGTAGGTCATAATATAGTGTCTGTACCTGTGTTTGATGAATGGCCTCACAATTTTTATGTGGTCTTTGCCCCAATGTTTATTTTTAGCAGCATACAAAATTAGTGTTGTCTCAGGTTTTCCCAAGTTGCAGTGCGGCCCGAGACATTACATCACTAGTCAGGTGTTCTGTGGGTGGGTGGGGGGGAGATCTTTCTACAGGGCAGGGAATTGTCCCAGGTGTGCTGCAATGGGTGGGGTGACTAATGTGTGGGCGGAAGAAAAGTCCCCTCACACTTACAAACAAGGGATTCTGGGACTTGTAGATGGCGGGAGGGAACTCCAACAGGAAATAATAATTTCACAAAAAGAAATCAACAGGGTTATGGTGGACTCATAATATATAGCACCAAGACAAGCACGGATCCTTCCTAAGCATGTCCATTACTGTTTGGTAGGTACTGTAAGTACTAAAATAAGGGATATGCCGAAAGGGATATGCCGAAATAGCAGTCAAGCACCACTTTGTCACATAAGAAGTCACCAGTATATAAATGGTGCAGGGTAGGTAAGAGTCCTGTTGTCGATTTTGCCTTGGGCCCCAAGTTATATATCTGCCCATAGATGTTATCAGAGTTTTTTCATTATCCGGTTATAGCCGAGACATTTGTTGAAGAAGTGGAGTGATACATTTTATGAAATATTTCCTGCAAACAACCACCGCAAATCAACACTCTTAATTTCCCCGATGGCCACAATCGGTTGTTGTGTAGGGCCTAGCATGGTATCTAAATTCTGAGAGACAAGGGTGGAAAAGGCCAGCAATGACATGGAGACCAGCCAACAGGCAATCCTTCTGGGACCAGGAGGCAATTTAACATTACACAGATTAGGTCTTGAGAGCTGCGATGTAAGGACGAGCTACAAAGTTCTAAGGTTAATTGCATATTCAATAGTTTTAGCACTTTATTGTACTGGAAATCATTGTTCTGGGGCTCTCCGCAGGATATCGTGGGTTAATATCGCTACATAGCAAAGGTCAGCGATTAAGCATTTGATGTTATGCATAAGAATTTAGGTGGCGGCGGGATTTTCATTAAGCTGTAATTTTCATTTGAATACATGGAGATGAAATGTTGAGCTTTCTATGTATTCTTTTGTATCCTAAAAATTAGGGCTAGAAATTCTGTTCTCCTGGGTTCAAGAGCTAAAGCAGCTGAATCCAACAAAAAGGTCATTGTTCTGTCAATGTTCTTCTTCTGTAGCTGTAGGAGAAAATTACCAACACATTTTAAAAATAGGTATTTTTATGGAATTTAAAGGGGTTGTGTGCTGCCCTGCAGTTCGGAGGTCCACTCACAGCATCCGGAAGTTCATTACTCCGAACGCTGTGTGCGGGCTTCCATGTTCGCAGCCGCCGGGAGTGACATCACGCCCGGCCCCTTAGTGACGTCTCGCCCGCCCGAGGGGGCGGGCGAGACATCACGAAGGGGCCGGGCGTGACGTCGCGCCCCGCGGCTGCGAACACGGAAGCCTGCACACAGCGTTCGGAGTAAGGAACTTCCAGACGCTGTGAGCGGAGCTCCGAACTGCAGCGCACAACCCCTTTAAATGTTACAATGAATTAAAAACATAATTGTTAGATTTATACAGTGACTTCTGATAATACGTGTGTGTATGGTAAAGTTGGTAAAAGGAAGGATGGAGTTGGAGTTGGTAAAAGGAAGGATGTTGGTAAAAGGAAGGATGCAGCAGCCACGACTCTCTTTCTTACTTCATCAAGATAACATAATAAATATAATAACATAATAAAACAGCAGTATGTACGAAAGACATTTCAATCCATCAAAGATCTTTATCATATCATGGCTCAACAGGTGCAGGTGATATATATATATCAATTAATATAGATCTTTTGTACTAATATGCCTATATTCTATGGAATGAGCATTTATTAGGACCCCTTCAGATATGTCTGTTGTCCGGTGTTGCACTGATCAGTGATATTGGCAATCTATTTGTATAGTCTGACAGAAGGCAGACCAGGGAAGAAGATACCTGAAATGGGCATCAGCAGGTTGGTGGAGCTCTGGCTGTTATCTCGACTGATCGGACCTCACAAGATCATGCTGCAGATGGTCCAATGAGTCTCTCAAAGCCCCCATAAAGCTTCAGATGGCGTCATCAGTATTGATCACCACATCTGAAAGGTTAATGGCAGGCATCAGTATGATCGCTGATGTCTGCCATTAGTGGGGGCGGGGGGGGGGGGGCAGACCCGCTGTCTATGAAGTGAGAGCAGTTCTTGCACTCATTTCATATTTCAGGTGAGACTCAGGAGGTATTTGTACAGTAAGTACAGGGCAGCCAGTGTGTCCTTTATGGGTTAAGCCCCCTGGCGTGCCATGTCTTGAGCCTATTTTATATTTGGGGCCAGAAGCTTCACGTTATGCCTCTGGTAAGATGAATGCATTAGTTGTGGATAACTAGTCTCCGCTCTATTGCAACTTCTGCACAGGTTATATACAAGATATATTGAGGCATAAGGCAATCTGGGGATATATCTTGTAAATGTCTATGTCACGATGCCGGCTGGCAGGAGGTGGATCCTCTGTGCCAGAGAGGGATTGGCGTGGACCGTGCTAGTGGACCGGTTCTAAGTCACTACTGGTGTTCACCAGAGCCCGCCGCAAAGCGGGATGGTCTTGCTGCGGTGGTAGTGACCAGGTCGTATCCACTAGCAACGGCTCAACCTCTCTGACTGCTGAAGATAGGCGCGGTACAAGGGAGTAGACAAAAGCAAGGTCGGACGTAGCAGAAGGTCGGGGCAGGCAGCAAGAATCGTAGTCAATAAGGCAATAGCAGGAGGTCAAGTACACAGTATGGACAAACACAGTAACGCTTTCACTAGGCTCTAAGGCAACAAGATCCGGCAGGGGAGTGCAGGGGCAGTGATCAGATATAGTCTGGGAGCAGGTGGAAGCCAATTAAGCTAATTGGGCCAGGCACCAATCATTGGTGCACTGGCCCTTTAAGTCTCAGGGAGCTGGCGCGCGCGCGCGCCCTAGAGAGCGGAGCCGCGCGCGCCAGCACATGACAGCAGGGGACCGGGACGGGTAAGTGACCTGGGATGCAATTCGCGAGCGGGCGCGTCCCGCTGTGCGAATCGCATCCCCGACGGCCATGACAGTGCAGCGCTCCCGGTCAGCGGGACCGACTGGGGCGCTGCGGAGAGAGAGACGCCGTAAGCGCTCCGGGGAGGAGCGGGGACCCGGAGCGCTAGGCGTAACAGTACCCCCCCCCCCTTAGGTCTCCCCTTCTCTTTGTCCGGTAACTGCCTCCCCTGGGATGAGGACACCGGGAAAGAATGGAGGGTTTCCTCAACGGCAGGCAGTAAAGCAGGAGTGGGAATGGGGAGGGAGGGCAGAGGGCGAGGCCTGGCACGGGGCAGTGTGACACCAGGACGGGGGCCATGAGGAGGCACCGAGGCTTGCCTGACTGGACTGGGAGGGGGGGAGAGGCTCTTCTTATGGCAGGCAGAGTCCATAAAGACCTTAGGGAGACCGGATACAGGGGGAACCACAGGGTCACGGCAGGGAGTACTGGGAACCGGTTTAAGGCAGTCCTTGAAACAAGAGGTACCCCAGCTCTTGATCTCCCCTGTGGACCAATCCAGGGTTGGGGAATGGTGTTGAAGCCAGGGTAGTCCAAGGAGAATTTCGGAAGTGCAATTGGAGAGGACCAAAAACTCAATTTTTTCGTGATGAGGTCCGATGCACATTAGGAGGGGCTCCGTGCGGTAACGCACGGTGCAATCCAACCTGACTCCGTTGACCGCGGAAATGTAGAGTGGTTTGACGAGACGGGTCACCGGGATGCGGAATTTATTCACCAAGGAATCCCGAATAAAATTCCCAGAGGCACCAGAGTCCAGGCAGGCCACGGCTGAGAGGGAGGAGTTGGCTGAAGGAGAAATCCGCACGGGCACCGTGAGACGTGGAGAAGCCGACTTTGAATCAAGAGACGCCACACCCACGAGAGCTGGGTGCGAGCGTGCGTTTCCCAGACGTGGAGGACGGATAGGGCAATCCCCCAAGAAATGTTCGGTACTGGCACAGTACAGACAAAGATTTTCTTCCCTACGGCGATTCCTCTCCTCCTGGGTCAGGCGAGACCGATCCACTTGCATGGCCTCCTCGGCGGGAGGCCTAGGCGTAGATTGCAACGGAGACTGTGGGAGAGGTGCCCAGAGATCTAAGTCTTTTTCCTGGCGGAGCTCTTGATGTCTCTCAGAAAAACGCATGTCAATGCGAGTGGCTAGATGAATGAGTTCATGCAGGTTAGCAGGAATTTCTCGTGCGGCCAGAACATCTTTAATGTTCCTGGATAGGCCTTTTTTAAAGGTCGCGCAGAGGGCCTCATTATTCCAGGATAGTTCAGAAGCAAGAGTACGGAATTGTATGGCGTACTCGCCAATGGAAGAATTACCCTGGACCAGGTTCAGCAGGGCAGTCTCAGCAGAAGAGGCTCGGGCAGGTTCCTCAAAGACACTTCGAATTTCCGAGAAGAAGGAGTGTACAGAGGCAGTGACGGGGTCATCGCGGTCCCAGAGCGGTGTGGCCCATGACAGAGCTTTCCCAGACAGAAGACTGACTACGAAAGCCACCTTAGACCTTTCAGTAGGAAACTGGTCCGACATCATCTCCAAGTGCAGGGAACATTGTGAAAGAAAGCCACGGCAAAACTTAGAGTCCCCATCAAATTTGTCCGGCAGGGACAAGCGAAGGCGAGGAGTGGCCACTCGCTGCGGAAGAGGTGCAGGAGCTGGCGGAGGAGAAGGTTGTTGCTGCTGTAGCTGTGACTGAAATTGCTGTAGCTGAGACTGAAGCTGCTGTAGCTGCGACTGAAGTTGCTGAGTCATGGTGGTCAAGTACGACAGCTGGTGCTCTTGTTGGGCGATCTGTCGAGCTTGCTGGGCGACCAGCGTAGTGAGGTCAGAGGCAACTGGCAGGGGAACCTCAGCGGGATCCATGGCCGGATCTACTGTCACGATGCCGGCTGGCAGGAGGTGGATCCTCTGTGCCAGAGAGGGATTGGCGAGCTGGCGGAGGAGATGAATCCTCTGTGCCAGAGAGGGATTGGCGTGGACCGTGCTAGTGGACCGGTTCTAAGTCACTACTGGTGTTCACCAGAGCCCGCCGCAAAGCGGGATGGTCTTGCTGTGGCGGTAGTGACCAGGTCGTATCCACTAGCAACGGCTCAACCTCTCTGACTGCTGAAGATAGGCGCGGTACAAGGGAGTAGACAAAAGCAAGGTCGGACGTAGCAGAAGGTCGGGGCAGGCAGCAAGAATCGTAGTCAATAAGGCAATAGCAGGAGGTCAAGTACACAGTATGGACAAACACAGTAACGCTTTCACTAGGCTCTAAGGCAACAAGATCCGGCAGGGGAGTGCAGGGGCAGTGATCAGATATAGTCTGGGAGCAGGTGGAAGCCAATTAAGTTAATTGGGCCAGGCACCAATCATTGGTGCACTGGCCCTTTAAGTCTCAGGGAGCTGGCACGCGCGCGCCCTAGAGAGCGGAGCCGCGCGCGCCAGCACATGACAGCAGGGGACCGGGACGGGTAAGTGACCTGGGATGCGATTCGCGAGCGGGCGCGTCCCGCTGTGCGAATCGCATCCCCGACGGCCATGACAGTGCAGCGCTCCCGGTCAGCGGGACCGACCGGGGCGCTGCGGAGAGAGAGACGCCGTAAGCGCTCCGGGGAGGAGCGGGGACCCGGAGCGCTAGGCGTAACAGTCTAATTTACAGAAATATATGATGAGTTAACATTTCGTGCTGCAAGCAAAGAGCAAAGTATTAAAATTTAAGATGCAGTCACATGGGGCAAAGTAGAAAATTAATACAGTCACGGATATGCTGAGTGGATTGAGGAGATGTTCCCCCTTCCTCCTCTATAGACAAGCTCTATGGTTCCTATTAAGCTTCATGCAGGAATACATTATTAGCGGTAGGGAGCATCTCCATTGAAATTCATTAGAGAACCTGCAATCCGATGAAAAGTCTTATTGAAGCTTTTAGATTGTTTGGGCTTTGAAGGTTCTTGGTGTTATGCAAACTAAGCAATCCCTTCGTGATTTCACCAGGTATTCGGCAAAGTCAAAAACGTGAACCGACATGGGAAATGGATCTGCAGGAGCATCAGGTGGGTCTAATCTCTTCTCTCTTTTGTAAATGCCAACATATTTCACTGCTAGTAAGACAATTATACATGCAAAAGAATGCAAGTGAAATATTTGCATATTAAGGCATCATCCCTTTTCATTTTATACAGTTTACTAATGCAACTACAAAGCATTGAAGCAAAAACAAAGCTCGACTGTATTTAATGTGAGAATCTATTAACCATGTTATATGAGAGTATTTGAGATGAATTTAGAAATGGTGTTAAAGCGATTGTTGGAGACTGGAAAAATATAATGAATTTAATCGAGAAACAGCTCCCCTTTTGCTTCTGGTGTGTGTCTGGTATTACAGCTCAGCAACTTTCATTGGAAATGAACTGATCTGCAATACCAGCTCAAAGGTAAGAGTGAAGCTGTTTGTATACACCTTTCCAATATTTAACAATTAAATTACCATCCACGTGGTCTTATTAGAGCTTGTCTTATTGCAGAATGAGTTAAAAAAAATTTACTGTAGTTATTAATGGAGATGAGCGAATTTTTGAAAAATCTGATTTGGCCAATTCCCCAAATTTTCAGAAACAATTTGGTTAGATCCTGATTTATTTGCGGTGAATTGATATTAAAAATGGCTATTTCTGGGCTATGGAGAGCCTCAACTGGGGTGTATATAGTGTCCCAGGTGCCCAGAGCCTGTATTTTGAAAAAATACTGTATAACAGCCAAAGAAAAATAACATGGAGATCACATGGAGATCACAGAGCTTGGAGGTGGCAGCAGCATGACGAGTCCATGGGGCGGCACAATGATAGATCCTGGAGGTGGTGGCAGCATGAGGAGACCAAAAGGCGTCAGAATGACACAGCCTGGAAGTGGCATTAGCATGAGGAGACCATATAGTGGAAGAATGACACAGCATGGAGATGGCATCAGCATGGAGAGACCATATGGTGGCAGAATGACACAGCTAGGAGGTGGTGGAAGCATGAGGAGACCAAATGGCGGAAGAATGACACAGCCTGGAGGTGGCAGAAGTATGAGGAGACCATATGGCAGCAGAATAACACAGCCTGGAGGTGGCGGCAGCATGAGGAGACCAATGGCAGAATTACACAAATTGAATGTGGTGGCAGCCTATGTAGGCAGCAGAGTGCACAGAGCCTGGAGGTGGCATCAGCATGAGGAGACCATATGGCGGCAAAATGACACAGCCTGGAGGTGACGGCAACATTAGACCAAATGGTGGCAGAATGACACAGCCTAGAGGTGGTGGCAGCATGAGGAGACCAAATGGCAGAATGACACAGCCTGGAGGTGCTGGAAGCATGAGGAGACAGAATGGCAGCAGAATGACACAGCGTGGAGGTGGTGGCAGAATGACATAGCCTGGAGGTGGCTTCAGCATCAAGAGACCAAATGGTGGCAGAATTACACAGTCTGGAGGTGGCGGCAGCATGAGGAGGATAAATAGCAGCAGAATGGCAGAGCCTGTAGGTGGCATCAGCATGAGGAGTCCATATGGTGGCAAAATGACACAGCTTGGAGGTGGTGGTAGCATGAGGAGACAGAATGGCGGCATAATGACACAGCATGGAGGTGGTGGCAGAATTACATAGCCTGGAGGTTGCGACAGCATGATGAGACCAAATGGTGGCAGAATTACACAGTCTGGAGGTGGCTGCAGCATGAGGAGGATAAATGGCGGCAGAATGACACTGCCTTCAGGTGGCATTAGCATGAGTTGACCATATGGTGGCAGAATGAAACAGCCTGGAGGTGGCATCAGCATGATGAGACCATATGGCGGCAGAATGACAAAGCCTGGAAGTGGCACCAGCATGAGGAGACCATATGGTGGCAGAATAACACTGCCTTCAGGTGGCATTAGCATGAGTTGACCATATGGTGGCAGAATGACACAGCCTTGAGGTGGCAGCAGCATGAGGAGACCATATGGCGGCACAATGACACAGTCTGGAGATGGCAGCTTTAGGAGTCCTGAAAGTGACCTGGTGACAGAGTGGGGTGGTGGGTGGCAATACCAGTACCTGCTGACAAAGGTGCGTGAAAGAAGAAGCACTTGGCATCAGATGTGTGGCATCACACACCACACACGAACCTCTCCCTATATCCACCTAAAAACCCTGGGAAATAGGGTTTTTAGGTGGAAATAGGGAGAGGTTCCTTTGTGGGCCTGCCCTTTTTAGGGCGAGTGACTCTTGCAAAGAAGGGAATTAATAGGGCGAGAGTAGGGCCTTACAGGGTCAGTTTTTACTCCCACCCGTTAAAATGGAAAATACTTTGTTCCCTTCCACCTTTTAGAGGTTTTAGAGGCTGGGGAGCAGCACCGTAAATCTTTTTTGCTGTATCCATATTTGTGAAGTGTAGTGTGGCACCATGGTTAATCTACTCTGATGCGGCAGCATGAGGAGACCATATGGTGGCAATATGACACAGCCTGGAGGTGGCGGCAGCATGAGGAGACCAAATAGTGGCAGAATAACACAGCCTGGAGGTGGCAGCAGCATGATGAGTCCACGGGGCGGAACAATGATAGATCCTGGTGGCGGTGGCAGCATGAGGAGACCAAAAGGCGGCAGAATGACATAGCCTGGAGGTGGCATCAGCATGAGGAGACCATATGGTGGCAGAATGACATAGCCTGGAGGTGGCATCAGCATGAGGAGACAATATAGTGGAAGAATGACACAGCCTGGAGGTGGCATCAGCATGAAGAGACCATATGGTGGCAGAAGGACAAAGCTAGGAGATGGTGGAAGCATGAGGAGACCAAATGGCGGAAGAATGACATGGTATGGAGGTGGCGGAAGTATGAGGAGACCAAATTGCAGCAGAATGACACAAATTGGAGGTGGTTGCAGCCTATGTAGACCGCAGAGCGGCACAATGACAGAGCCTGGAGGTGGCATCAGCATGTGGAGACCATATGGCGGCAAAATGACACAGCCTGGAGGTGGCGGCAACATGAGGAGACCAAATGGTGGCCGAATGACACAGCCTAGAGGTGGCGGCAGCATGAGGAGACCAAATGGCAGAATGACAAAGATTGGAGGTGTTGGAAGCATGCGGAGACAGAATGGAGGCAGAATGACCCAGCGTGGAGGTGGTGGCAGAATGACATAGCCTGGAGGTGGTGGCAGCATGAGGAGACCAAATGGTGGCAGAATTACACAGTCTGGTGGTGGTGGCAGCATGAGGAGGATAAATGGCGGCAGAATGACACAGCCTGGAGGTGGCATCAGCATGAGGAGACCATATGGTGGCAGAATGACACAGCCTGGAGGTGGCGGCAGCATGAGGAGATCATATAGTGGTAGTATTACACAGCCTGGAGGTGGCATCAGCATGAGGAGAACATATGGTGTCAGAATGACACAGCTTGGAGGTGGTGGCAGCATGAGGAGACCATATAGTGGCAGAATTAAACAGCCTGGAGGTGGCATCAGCATGAGGAGACCATATGGTGGCAGAATGATACAGCCTGGAGGTGGCGGCAGCATGAGGAGATCATATGGTGGCATAATGACACAGCCTGGAGGTAGCGGCAGCATGAGGAGACCATATGTTGGCAGAATGACACAGCCTGGAGGTGGCATCAGCATAAGGAGACCATATGGTGGCAGAATGACACAACCTGGAGGTGGCGGCAGCAGGAGGAGACCATATCAAGGCAGAATGACAGCATGGAGGTGGCATCAGCATGAGGAGACCATATGGCGCCAGAATGACACAGCCTGGAGGTGGCATCAGCATGAGGAGACCAAAAAAACACCATGTGCAACCTACACCACCATGTATTGATGTGATGCAAAAACCTCTAAAAGGTGGAAGGAAACAACATATAGTACATTGTAACAGGTGTGGGTAAAAACTGACCCTGAAAGGCCCTACTCTTGCCCTATTAAGTCCCTTTTTGGAAAGTCTTACTCGCCCTAAAATGGGCAGTTAAACACAGGAACTTCTCCCTATTTCCACCTATAGGCAGAGGTTTTTAGGGCGAGTAACACTTGCCTCTAAAAGGTGGAAGGAAACAACGTATGGTCCATTGTAAAATGTGGGGGTAAAAACTGACCCTGTAAGGCCCTACTCTCGCCCTATTAATTCCCTTCTTGGCAAGTGTTACTCGCCCTAAAATGTGGTCTGATGTGGATGAATTTACTTGTGGTCTGATGTGGATGAATTTCTGTAACTGGGAGCAGCACCTTAAATATATTTTGCTGTATCTGTATATTTGTGAAGTGTTGGTGTGGCACCATGGTTAATCTACTCTGATGCATCAGGCATTGGTGGAGGGAAATCTTGGTTGATCCAAGCCTGATTCGCCTGAAGGTCGGTCACTGCAAATTTTTGGTGGACAGGCGAGTTCTCCTTGGGGTTACTATGGCATCCGCCGCACTAAACACCTGCTCTGATTGCACACCACTGGCCGGGCAGGACTGCTTTTCCAGAGCAAACTCTGCTAGTTGCCGCCACAAATCCAATTTTGCTGCCCAGAAGTCTAGCAGATCTTCAATGTGGGTTGGTGTGTAGTTTTGAGCGGCATAGGCCATATTCGAATTCGCGAATATTCGTGAATATATGGACGAATATTCGTCATATATTCGCGAATATTCGCATATTCGTAATATTCTCGTTTTATTTTCGCATATGCGAAAATTAACATATGCGAAAATTTGCATATGCGAAAATTTGCATATGCAAAAATTAGCATATGCAAATTTTTGCATATGCGAAAATGCGCACACCAGTCTCACACAGTTGTATTAGAGCCTTCTTTACACCACACAAGCTGGAAGCAGAGAGGGATGATCACTGTGATGTGTACTGTGAAAAAAAAAAAACAAAAAAAAAAAATATTCGTAATTACGAATATATAGCGCTATATTCGCGAATATTCGCGAATTCGCGAATATGCGATATTCGTGAATAAAATTCGCATTGCGAATATTCGCGAGCAACACTATTGGTGTGGTCATGTCAAAGTATGTCACCACCTGCTAGTTCAGGTCCTGCTCAAGGTCTACCTGCCGCTGATGGGTTGCTTTACTATGCGGGTGAAGAAAGCTACTCATCAGCGACTGTAGACTCAGAATGCTGCTGATGGAGCTGGCATTGCTCCTTTCAGCCATGGCAGTGGAAGGTGAGCGCAGAGGGCCCCCCGAGTCAGACCTGCGAGAGGATGGACAATGGCTCAGATAGGCATTGGCCAACTGACTACATTGGATGTCTCTGTCGTAGGTCAGTTTGTCCTCCCTCTCAGTGGGTGTAAAAAAGGCCCATATTTTGTGACAATAGCAAGGGTGCAATAAGGGGGAGAGCCAGAAGTCATCCCGCTGCCGAATGGTGACAATTCGGTAGTCACTACGCAAGAAAGTGAGCATGCTTTGTGACATTTGTGCAAGTGACTCGGAGGGACTCCCTGCCTCCATCTCGACTGCATACTGCCACAGTTGTGTCTGGGTCCTCTGTCTCATCTTCCTCATCACCCTGTAGCTCCTCTTTCTGCTCCTGCTCCTCCTCTCCTGTCAGATTACTAGAAAAACCGCCCATTTTGCAACACATTGCCTGTGCTCCACTATCCTCCTCCTCTTCCAATTCAGCCCCCACAGGGCTCATGAGGACATGAGATGTAGGCGCCACGTTTTCAGTGCCCTGACAAGCCATCGTTTCCACACTCTGTTGTAGGAAATGAAGCAGTGGAATGACGCGTTGTTCATCCCGAAATCCTGGCTACTGACTAATAATGTGAAATTCCAAAGGGTGGAAACGGGTGGAATTTCACCAGGTGTAAACATTGCATATCAGACTATGTTGGGGCATGCCGTACTGATGCTGCAGCTCAAGGAGGGTGTACTTTCCGGTGTACGAGTGGCTGAAGTGCATTCAAATTTTCCTTGCCATTGTTAGGATGTTGTGCAATTGAGTGAAAGACTTTAGACAACCAGATTGAACACATGTGCCATGCAGGGCACATGGCTCAGCCTTCCTTGACGCAGCGCAGACAAGATGCTCTTCCCGTTGTCGGTCACCATGGTTCCCATTTTCAGTTGTCGCGGAGAAAGCCATGATTCCATTTCTTGACAAATCACTTTCTGCAGTTCCTCCCCTGTGTGACTGCGTTTGCCAAGGCAAACCAGGTGAAGAACAGCGGTGACACTGCCCTGCCCTGCACACATGGTATGCTGGAGGGGCACTGAGACTTGTCTGTGCAGTGGAGACTGAGGACATGGTGGAGAATGAAGAGGCGAGTCGGACATTGTCGCAGGACCAACGGCGTGAGAGCGTGGAGGTGGAAGCGGTGTGACCTGGCCAAGTTGCTGGTATGACTGCGCAAGAACCACATTCACTCTCTGGGCCGTAAAGGACATGTATTGTTCCTGACCGTAGTTACAGCTCCACGTGTCGGCGCTGCTGTGCACTTTGGTACAGACCGACAGGCTCAAGGTCTGGCCCACCTTCTGTGCTGCATGTTTGTGCAGGGTTGGTACTGCCTTTTTTCAAAATGGAATGATGGCTTGGGACTCTCCACCTCGGCTCAGCACAAGACATCAGCTCTCTGAAAGGTGCAGAGTCCACCACTTGAAAAGGGGGGGGGGGGGGGCTGCAGCACCAGCAACTTGGACAGGAGCACATTCAGCTTCTGCGCCATTGAATGGGTGGGCGCATACTGCTGTCTCTTGGATATTGCTTCTGTGATGGATTGCTGCCAGAATGACTGATGAGAAGTAGGAGGAGCAGGAGCATCTGGACCAAAAGAGGATGGGAAGGACAAACAGCTCCCTTCGGCTGATGTGGTGGAGCCTTGGCTGGCTGAAACAGGGAGCGGTGTGCCACTGGGTGATGCAGCAGTTGCTGCAGCAGGCTGGACCACCGCATCGGAGCCCCGGTTCTCCCAGGCCGCTTGATGGTGACGCTGCATATATTGATGCAGGGCCGTGGTGCTAACATTGGTACCCTGGCCACACTTCACCTTCTGTTGACACATCTTGTATGTGGCCATGTTAACATCCTCCAGATGCTTGATAAAAAAAACTGCCACACCACCGAGTAGCTGATTTTCCCCCCAACAGTCCGCACTGACTGACTGCTACTGCCACCGACTCTGGGAACCCCTGCTCCACTACCTCCCGGGCAGGAAGGCTGCCGGGAAGCAGGTGGTCTACCCTGGGCATATTTGGCTCCAGACTTCCCACTGGTGCCACTATGCTGACTCCCAACCATGCTACCACCTTGCTGTCTCAGCTGCTGCCTCACGGGCAACCTGCTACCCTCTTCTCCTGATGATGATGAAGCCCCTCCTGCACCCAGCTCCCAAGTGCGATCAGCTTCATCATCATCAACAAGTGTCTGCACGTCACTGATGTCCTCCTCAAGTTCCTGAATGGTGTCTGTTTCAGGAGCCTGAACGCTCACAACACCACCTCCCATGCCACTCTCCTCATCACTACTTGTCCACCTAGCAGAGGAAGCGGCGGATATCTCCTCCAATTCTTGGCTGGGCAGTAACTGCTGACTATCCTCTAGTTGATCATCCTTGCTATATAGTGGATCTGATCCTACAGCATACAATACTTCTCTGAGTGAGGGAACTGCGTGGGACAGAGGCAGTTGGAGGACAAGGAATGCTCCCGGGCCATGCCAACTGAGGGTTGAGTCTGAGGAACCCATTGACTGTTGACTGGGTGTGTCAGATGTCACTTGGGATGAAGTGGATGACCGAGTTAACCAATCAATGACTGCTGCTGGGTTGCTGGTCAAGACACGACCGCTATCTGACACCGGGAGCTCCCACCTCTCGCTGCAACTCCTGCTGCCACGCTCCCCTTCTCTGCTGCAACCTCTGCCTGCACCTGATAAATTTAGGCCTCTGCCACCTCTCTGTGCATGTCCTGGCACTTCTCTGCCTGACATACTTGCAACAGCTGAGTGTGCATATATTACACTTATGATAGGAAAATACGCCCCAGTACGGTTACACCTGAATTAGGTGTTAAAAGCAGATGTGTCTGTATTTCTGGCCTTTGACAATAACTGGCCCCTATGAGTTTAACAGGAAAAACGTAAAAGCGCTGAGTGCGTATATATTACACTTATGATAGGAAAATACGCCCCAGCACGTTTACACCTGAATTAGGCATTAAATGCAGTTGTGCGGGCATTTCTGGCCTTTAACAATAACTGGGCCCTATGATTTTAACAGGAAAAAATGTAAAAGCTCTGAGTGCATATATATTACATTTATGATAGGAAAATATGCCCCAGTATGGTTACAACTTAATTAGGGGGTAAAAGCAGATGACTAGGTCTTTTAGTGCTCACACTAACTGGCCTCTATTAGCTTTCTCTCTTTACTGTTCCTGTCTATCTGCCCACCTGCAGTGTTGTGAGCTTCAGGTGAATGGATTCTCTGTAAAGCTCTGTTCTGTATTGGAACACACAGTGTCTGCTCTCTGAGCAAAAAGTCCCAGAAATGCCTAAGTTCAGCAATGGCTGCCGAATATATAGGGCTGTGACATCACAGGGCTGGCTGCTGATCGTGATCCCAGAGTGATTCCACCTACCAGCCTTCCCGCCTTCCCAGAGTTCCTTGCCCCATGTCCTCACATGTGTAGACGCCATTTTAGATCCCCTGGACCGCACTAAATGGAGTTTAATGGAGCGATTCATTTTATTGAATTGCGGCAATATTTAAATTTTTTACGAATTTGGATTCATCCGATTCGATTCGCTTATCTCTAGTTATTAATTTTAAATAAAAATTTTTACAAAATGAATACAAATCAAAAAATACATTCAAAAGACAAATGCTAAGAAATATCATAACGTGTGTAATGCAATCACAGCATGGAAAATACATATTTGAGCAAACATAGAAAAGTAAATGTTCATAACATTATCACTAAGACAATATAAGATGTCAAGCAAATCAGAAAACATATGATAATAAGAGCATGTAAACAAATCTGCTGAGAGGTACCTAGTATAAGCCTATAGCCAGAGGTATACCTTGTAGCTTCTGGGCCCTGATGCAAAATCTGCAACAGGGCCCCATATGCTACTTAAAATACTGGTCTCTTATAGGGCATATGTTTTTGGGGGCCCCCTTAGGCACAAGGGTCCCCGGTGTGACTGCTACCTATGCTACCTCCATAGCAATACCACATTGCCAAGTGTAGAAAGCATAAAAGCTAAGGGAAAAAACAACAAAAAGAGGACAAAAGACAAAGCATATGACATCACAAGAAACAAAAAAGGGAAGGAGGGAGAGAGAAGGTATTAAGAGAATCAAGGAAACTATCCCAGGGGGTCCAAATTGAAGAGAAACAAATCTATCTTATTATTCAGTGAGGCAGTGAGATACTAGTCTCTCTCATTTCTGCATTAAAGACTTAAAGGGGGTCTGTCTCTTCCAAAAATGTGCTATCAGAATCTTTGCTGCCAACAGGATGTGTAACATGAGTTTGGTGATTTTATTATCCCGTGATGGAGGGGATAAATAAAGAACAAAAACTAGGTGATCCAAAGGGACACAAGGTCAGGCCAGATTATATGAAAAGTGGACCCAACACTTCTCCTGCACCTCCAGCATAATGTTAGACTGAGTTTCCCAGAGGTCAGCACCCCCTCCAACATCCTATATACCTATGCATCAACTCAACATCACCCACCGGAGAATTTAATAAAGAGTAAATATTAAAATAAAGGCCTTGAGGCAGAGCTGTTCAAATCGAGTGGGCCGAGAGACCAGTGAAGATCAATTTTGCAACCATGTGATGGCACAATTGGAGGTAATGAAGCTGCTCAGAGGAGGAGATCCCAAACATCTCAACCAATTGGTCATAGTACTACTTGGATTATCCAGCCTAAACAACGACCCCCAACTGGGCGACAGCCCCTATTTACTAAGTGCTTGGGGAGCTAAGGGGAGGGTTAGTTAAGCCAGGTCCAAACTAAACAGAAAAGTCAAGTACAGATTCAGCAAACAGAAAGGGCTTACCAGGAAGAAGCCAGAGGTTTAGAACCAGGGGGTCAAAGCAGTACCAAATAAAAATTAGAGGCAAAATGAAAGACTCACAGACCCACAGAAAACATGGACATTTTTTTGGGCAACCTGCCCTGTCTCCTATTCTGGTAAGTAGCCCTGTGCTTGACAGGGACACTCCCAGCTGCTCCGCAGAGAACCTGGAGGTGCCGCAGGAGAAAGGAAAGGTAAGTTCCTGACAGTAGCAGCAAAGATTAGCACCCAGATCTTGGTAAAGAAATCCACTGCTTAATCTTGTTATGCAACACACATGCTGGCTAGAGCATAAGTAAACCTTGATGTAACTCATAAGATGAGAGGTCCATGACCTTCCTCTTTGTTCAGCCACAAAGAGGTTGGAGGATAAGTTTCTCCCAGTCTCATAGGTAATTTTCCTCTAAAGGGGCATAAGCTGCCTCACTGATTGGCTCTCAGCAGAATACTACTTTTTCTTATAGTTCCTCTATGCTTCTACAGTGTAGACTGCGGGGTGAAGACAGATTTTCGCAGCTTCACTAAACACATTTACTTGACCAGGCCCTGCCGACTGCAACAATGCTCTTGTGCCCACTGTCTTATCTTGGTTGTCCTTGGTTCTCTTGACTGGTATAAATTAAAGAATATTTTTCATTTAGAAACCCCTTGGATAGGACTGTGAACCTGGATATATGCTGGAGTTAAAGAGTTATTTTAATAAATAAATAAAATGTTTAATGTGTCAAGGTCTCAGTGTTGAGACCCCTACCGATCTCTAGATAATAGGTCTTCAAATTATGGTCCTCCAGCTGGTTATGGAAAACACACCTTAAAGCACTGCATGCAGATTATTTTTACTCTAAGGGCCCTTTAATCATCACTACTTAATTTTTATTATAAGAACATATAAAACCGACCGCTCTATTCAGCGAAACCTCGCCATCAAATGCTTTGTTATGCAGTTCTATTATCCAAGGCTTTGTTTGCCAATAGGGGTGAGTGACCCGATCATTCATTGCCTGTACAGGATTGAAGCTTTATTCCCGCCTTGCTGTCAGACCCAGAGCCAGGAAAAGGAATACATTTTATAAAGGTGATCATTTAAGACTGTTATATCATTATAAAGCTCACCGGCTCAGTGACTTCTATATTACACAGTAAAGCATGGCAGCCTGCAATCGACACAACACCCCGTATAGATCATGCTATGTGATTTTAATATACATAAGAAAATCTCATCAATTGTAATTAAATCCTGAACAGTCCGGAAACCAAAGTTTTACAGAAAGTTGCACAGCAGGGGCTGGTGTGACATGAATGCAGTGCACTGCTAGTTTCTAAGTTACATATTCTACTTTATATTAATGTATAGCACTTATAGCTACTCGTCCTGAAGTACTGTAATTACATAATAAAGGAATAAAGAAGCACAGGGAGGGAGGCTGCCAGTTCACATGTTCTTTTCTATTCTGCATTTATTGGATTATTCAGCAGACATAGCATAATAGCCTGGATAAGGTTAAATCATCTCTAAATATCCCAAGAAAGTCAAAACCAATGAAGGGTCATACACAATGTTTTGTCCATCATTTACAACCTAGAACTATACTAAGTATCATTACCCTGTCTGCGTAGACCTTGTGCGCAAGTACAATGGTTCTTGGAAATCTGTACCATGAAGCCACAGGCACTCTGTTTTATACCATAACTAGGGATGAGCAAATCGAATCTGACGAATCCGAACTCGTTACGAAATTCAGGAAAAATTAGCTTCACAACAAATCTGAATATCGCCACGATTCGATTGCACGAATTGCTTCATTAAACTTGATTTAGTGCAGTCCAGGCTCCAGGGCATCTAAAATGGAGGATCCACATGTGAGGACATGGGGCAAGGAACTAGGGGAAGGCGAGTAGGCGGGATGACCCTGAATCACATGCAGAATGCAGCCTATCAGCAGCCAGTCACCACTGTGATGTCACAGCTGTGATGTCACAGCCCTACATAATCGCCAGCCATCTTGCAGCCAGTCATTTCAGCATATTTTATTTCAGAGAGAGCATTTCACTGCAGGGAGAGAGAGAGCAATGTTTGCGTTGCCCAGAAAAACAGCTTGACAGCAGTGATTCACCACAAGCCCAAATCACTGCATAAAAGCACTGACAAAGAGAGAGAGAAAGTACACTTTTGGGTGTAATACACAGCGATGCCAATGCTGCAGTGGGGTGTACAGCAACTCTAAAGCTTAAAGGGGCCAGTTAGGCAGAGCACTAAAAGCCATTGTCACCTGCTATAAGTGCCTAATAGTACTGTACTGGGCTCTACTACACAGCGATTCTGTACTGCTGCAGTTGGTTGTACAACAACTGTAAAGCTAGTAGGGGCCAGTTAGGGTGAGCACGAAAAGCCATAGTCACCTGATTACAGTGCCTAACACAGGTTGCGTAGCGGAGCTTATTGTCCTCTCATAAGTGTAACCTGTGCGTGGATAGGTGGGGTATGTTTTTGTTTCCTGAAAAACAAATTTTGGCCTAGTTACTGTGAAATGCAAGCCAAAGCTACACCCTTGTTTCTGTAGCCTAATACAGTTTTAAGTGAAGCATAATGTCCAGTTCTCAGGGTTGTAAACTGATGTACACCTATGTGGTGTACACTATTTTTTTTCCTGAAAAATCAGTTTGGCCTAGTTACTGTGAAAGGCCAGCTAAAGCTACGCCCTTGTTTCTGTAGCCTTATACAGTTTTAAGCGGAGCGTATTGTCCAGCTCTCTTTAGTGTAAGCTGTAGGTACACCAACGTGGTGTATGTTTTTTTTTTTTTTTCCTGAAAAACTAATTTGGGCCTAGTTACTGTGAATGGCCAGCCAAAGTTACACCCTTGTTTCTGTAGCCTTATACAGTTTTAAGCTGAGCATATTGTCCAGCTCTCATTGTTGTAAACTGTACGTAAACCTACGTGGTGTAGGTTTTTTTTTCTTCCTGAAAAACTAATTTTGGCCTAGTTACTGGGAAAGACCAACCAAAGCTACCCACTTGTTTCTGTAGCCTTAAATAGTTTGTAGTGGAGCACATAGTCCTCCTCTCATAAGTTTAAACTGTACGTACACCTACATGGTGTCCTTTATATATTTTCCTGTTAAACAAATTTGGGCCTAGTTACTGTGAAAGGCCAGCCAAAGCTACACACTTGTTTTTGTAGCCTTATACAGTTTGTATTGGAGGGTATTGTCCACCTCTCATAAGTGTAAACTGTACGTACACCTACGTGGTGTCCTTTATATATTTTCCTGTTAAACTAATTTGGGCTTACTGTGAAAGGCCAGTCAAAGCTACATGCTAGTTTCTGTAGTCTAATACAGTTTTAAGGGTAGTGGAGCGTATTGTCCTCCTCTCATAAGTTTTATATATACGCACTCAGCTAGTGTATAACTATGTCAAGCAGAGAAGTGCCAAGACATGCACAGAGGAGAGGCAGAGGCCTAAATTCATCAGGCAGAGGTCGCAGCAGACTAGAAGCGAGTGGCAGCAGGAGTCTCAGCGAGAGGCCTGAGCTCCCGGTATCAGCTAGCGGTCGTGTCTCAACCAGCAACCCATCTGCCGTCATCGATTGGTTAACTCGGTCATCCACTTCATCACAAGTGACAACCGACAACCCCAGTCAAAAGTCGATGGGTTCCTCAGACACAACCCTCAGTTGGCATGGCCCGGGAGCAGTCCCTGTCCTCCCATTGCCTCTGTCCTATGCTGTTCCCTCCCCCACAGAAGTATCGTATGCTGCGGGTTCAGCTCCACTATTTAGTGAGGACGATCTACTAGAGGACAGTCAGCAGCTACTGCCCAGCCAAGAAGTGTAAGAGACATCCATCAAGTAGTGATGAGGAGAATGGCGTGGGAGGTGGTGTTGCTAGTGTTCAGGCTTCTGAAGCAGACACTGTTGAGGAACCTGAGGAGGACATCAGTGACGTGCAGACACAACTCGATGATGGTGAAGCTGATCGCACTTAGGAGCCATCATCATCATCAGGAGAAGAGGGTAGCAGGTTGCCCGTGAGGCAGCAGCTGAGTCAGCAAGGTGGTAGCATGGTTGGCAGTCAGCATGGTGGCAGAAGTAGAAAGTCTGGAGCCAAACTTGCCCGGAGTAGACCATCTGCTTTGCGGCAGCCAACCTTCCCAGGAGGTAGTGGAACAGGGGTTCCTGGAGTCGGTGGCAGTAGCAGTTAATCAGTGCGGACTGTTGGTGGGAAAATCAGCTACTCAGCGGTGTGGCAGTTTTTCATCAAGCATACGGAGGATGTTAAACTGGCCACATGCAAGATGTGTCAGCAGAAGGGGAAGCGTGGCCAGGGTCCCAATGTTAGCACCATGGCCCTGCCTCAACATATGCATCACCATAAAGCGGCCTTGGAGAACCGTGGCTCCGATGTGGTGGTCCAGCCTGCTGCATCACCCAGTGGCACGTCGCTCCCTTTTTTAACCAGCCAGCCAAGGCTCCACCACCTCAGCCGAAGGGAGCTGTCTGTTATACCCATCTTCTGTTTCTCCAGAATCTCGCTTCATTAAACTCGATTTAGTGTGTAGCCTGATGAAGCCTGTAATCTGCATGTCATACTGAATAATAGTATTATTTCCCTAACACAGCACACTCCCTATGAGTCATACGACAAGTCAAAGGGTTCTACACCCCTATTGAAGCTCTCTGTAACCCAGAAATAGCCGTTTTTAATAGCAATTCGACGCAAATAAATTCGGACCGAACCAAATTTTTCAGAAAATTCGCCCAATCATCTGAATCAAATTTTTCAAAAATTCGCTCTTCTCTAACCATAACTCCTCTGCAACCTCCATCACCCTGAGCTAGTGGGTGTAGGGTAACTGCTATGCCATCTCCCATATGCTGCACATACACAGAAAAGACTCAGTATCTCTGTAGCACATCCTTAGAAGCAGCAGCATGGATGCCATTATAGAGCATACTTACCAGGGGTTTCAGCGGCCTGTCTCTTTGCCTCTTGCTTTCTCCAGCCACTCTGCATCCCCAGTCTCCTTGTCAATAGACTTCAACCTCTTAAGGATGCAGGGCATACACCGTGACCCCGCGTTATACCGGGTCAGTCCTGGCGGCTAATGACAGCCGGGACACTAGGGCTAATAGCGTGCGGCACCGATCGTTGTGCCGCGCGATATTGACCCTTTAGACGCAGTGTTCAAAGTTGATCGCCATGTATAAAATGTAAGTAAAAGCTTCCTGGCAGCTCAGTCAGGCTGATCGGGACCATCACGGTGAAATCGCGATGTCCCGATCAGCTAGAACGCAAGCGGAGGTCCCCTCACCTGCTCCGTCGCGTCCGATCAGCGATTGATTGCTCCAAGCCTGAAATCCAGGCTTGAGCAATCGACTGCCGATTACACTGATCTTTGCCGTCTCAATGCATGGCAATGCTCTGTGTATGAGATCGGTATGTGCAGTAAAATAGCCACCGGGGGGGCTATAACACTGCAAATAATAAGTTTTAAAAAAAAGTTAATAAAGATCATTTAACACCTTCACTGATAAAAGTAAGAATCACCCCCCCCCCCCTTTCCCATAAAAAAAAAAAAACTGTGTAAATAAAAATAAACATATGTGGTATTGCCACGTGTGGAAATGTCCGAACTATAAAAATATATCTAATTAAACCTCACGGTCAATGGCATACGCGCAAAAAAATTACAATGTCCAACATAGCGTATTTTGGTCACTATTTATATCCTGAAAAAATGAATAACAAGCGATCAAAAAGTCCAATCAATAAATGATAAAAACTTCAGATCACAGCACAAAAAATTAGCCCTCATACAGGCCCATACGTGGAAAAATAAAAAAAAGTTGTAGGGGTCAGAAGATGACAATTTTAAACATATAAATTTTCCTGCATGTAGTTAGGATTTTTTTTTTTAAGTAATACAAAATCAAACCTATATAAGTAGGGTATCATTGTAACCGTATGGAACTACAAAATTAGAATAAGATGTAATTTTTGCCGAAAAATGCACTGCGTAGAATTGGAAGCCCCCAAAAGTTACAAAATGGCATTTTTTTCTTCAATTTTGTCGCACAATAAATTTTTTTTCCGCTTCGCCATATTTTGGTAAAATTACTATTGTCACTGCAAAGTAGAATTGGTTGCACAAAAAATAAGCCATAATATGGAATTTTAGGTGCAAAATTGAAAGCGTTATGATTTTTAGAAGGCAATGAGGAGAAAATGAAAATGCAAAAACGGAAAAACCCTGCGTCCTTAAGAGGTTAATGGGCAGCATGTAACTGATCTCTGAATGTCTTTCTAGAGGAGGAATTTAAAGTCCATCTGTCACTTCATCTATAGTTGTAGACATACCAAAGGGACGGACAGGCGTCCTTCACTCACCTCGTAAGATCTGGTTATTCAGCTCCCATCTCAGGCCACTTCTCCGGCAGAGACTTCGAAGACAGTGTGGAGCGCTCAGAGGCGACTGCCGGCGGTTTCACGCATAGGAATGCACTTCATCCGGCCTTGTTTCACGTCATCGCGCTGTGCAATGAAATAGTGCAACTGAAAGTCATGTGACCACAGGTGAGCTCACACCGGAGCAAGTGTAGGAAGAAACATGAAAAAATTAATTAAACTATGAGGCTCATTACTGGTAAGTATATCTATAATTATAACTACCTTGTTAGGAGGCTTTACACTATGAAGTTACAAAAAGGGAGAAAGGTCTAACCGATCATTTAACCCTAACGGGCCCTGTGCATCCAAACGCAATATCCAACGGGCCTCTGCCTGCAATAGAGCCCGGCATCTATCAATTCCATTCATGCACCGGGGGGTTAATTCCAGACCTCCAAATCTGAGAGATGTACAGTCACTATTATGAGTAGTTTGCATATGCTGCACAAATCTCGTAGAACCTCCACCTTTCCGTACAGAGTATAAATGTTCTCTAATTCGTAATCTAATCTGTCTTTCTGTTTTTCCTTTATAAAACAATTTGCAGCTACAAATCATAAAATAAACAACAAAAGAGCTGCGACATGTTACTAAAGAGTTAACCACATAGTCAGAACCTCCCAAGCGCTCTACACTGTCTTTGAAGTCCCTGCCGGAGAAGCGGCCCTAGATGGGAGCTGAATAGCCAGATCTTATGCGGTGAGTGCAAGACGCCTGACCGTCCCTTTGGTATGTCTATTACTGATTTCTACATTATATTGTCCTAGCACCGCCGCCACTGGATCTATCTGGTTGTTCGACCTGGTTTGGTTGTAGTCCATCTCCTAGAGCTGCTAATTTAAGGTACCGGTGCCACTTCATTTTTCTTATACATTTGATCATCTATAGTTGTGACACAGTCTAGTAGAGGTAAACAAACTTGTGCAAGGCATGACTAGGGGATAGGATATACCGCTGTGACCCCAGTAAACCCCTTCTCAAAAATACTCATATGCCAAGTTGGTAGAAATAGGCCACAGCAGCCCACTTTATTAAGTTTTATTAACATCTTTAACCATATAAATAACCGTGATAACATTTATAATAATTAGGTAAACATTACCCATAACTTTTTAACAGTGCAATGAAAACAATCCTACAACCACTATCCCAGCGGGAGAGGGACTTGAAGGCAGACTAATCTTCAGTCTCCTACTTTACCCTTGGCCGTATCTCACCTGACCCCAGGGCACCTCTTTCGGAGACCATTTCCCCTGGGGACCGCCCCCGCAGGGATTTCTCCCCACCGGCTGGGTACCGCCCCAGCTTAACCATCCGAATCTCTCCAACTCTTCTCCAGATGTCTCCCAATGCCTCCAAGTCCCCCTCCAGCCCCTGCGACAAAGGAACAAACCCCTCCCCCTCCAAATTAAAAGGGTGGGCTGGCAACTTCCTAGCCCTGCTCTGCACTGACTAACTGCTTCCTGCCTACGTGACTTCCTTCCCAAATGCACCACAAAACCCCGGCCTAATTGATCCGTCTTAGAACGCTAATGCGGCACTCCAAGGCGGACCCATTCAACCTCACATCAGTCACCAACAAACCCCCCGCCATTTGCCTACTGGGAGCGACCAATTCTGAGACCCTAAAAAAAAACGCTTACGTAAAAGCCAATTTAAACAATGCCACCTCGAACGCCGAAAAACACAAGGAAAAAGACACCGGCCGCCTGGAGTCCCTAATCACTGCACCCCTCCGAAAACCCTTAGCAGCCTGCCACACCAAAAAGGACTTGGTCGCATCCCCCAAACCTCGGACCTTGAACCAACCAACCGGCGCCCCAGCCCAGAGGGAGACACCCCATCCCCAAACAACCTACCTACATAGAATAAAACCAGCACCTCCCAGTCACCAGAGCCCCCTTCCCCACCTACCTCTAATAGCAGGGTCTCCCATTCCCCCCAACAGCGACTATAGCCCGCCCACGTGGATTCACTCACGGACTGCTGTACCAAAGCCAGCGCCACCCTCACACCACGCTCCACAGCTGATCCGGGCAAGGGATGCCCCGAACCTCCGCCTCCGGCGCCAGCTCCAGGAATCGCTCCCACTGGAAACGAGAGTCAGCGATATTATTAAGAACCCCAAGGCACATGCGACGCAACAAACTGTGCATTCAGCCTCAAACCCCGCAACACCAACTGTCGCAACAACCTCACCACCGGCGGGGAATTCGCCGCCTGCGCGATTCCGACCTTCCGGTCGCCCCAAATTTCAACCGCCACCAGAATGGGAAATAACTCCAGCAACGCCAGATTACGCACCAAACCCGATCTTACCCAAGCCTCCGGCCACTCATCCACACACCACTGACCCTGGCAATAGGCCCCAAACCCATGACTACCTGATGCATAGGTAAACAATTCGATGTCCCAATTGGACACCTGTGGTTCCATCAACGACCCACCGTTGTACATCCCCAAAAACTCCTGCCACATCACCAAATCCGCACGCAGATCGTCCGTCAGGCACACAAAGTGCCTAGGCCAATGCACCCCAGCTGTAGCCGCCGCCAGCCGGTGACAAAAGACCCGCCCCATCGGCATAATCCGACAGGTAAAGTAAAGACGGCCCAACAACGACTGCAGATCACGCAACTGGATCTTGCGCGCCCGACACGCCGCCCCAACCGCTAACCTCAATTCCCCCAGTTTTTACCCCGGAAGCCGACATTCCATGGCAACCGTGTCAATGACGATACCAAGGAACTTCAGCTCAGTAGCGGGCCCTCCGTCTTGTCGGGTGCCAAAGGCACCCCAAAGCGGGCTGCCACCTTTTCCATAGTCTGCAACAAGATGGTGCAGACAGCCGACAAGACGGAGTCATCCAAGTAGTGCAATGAACAAGAAGTCATCCAAGTAGTGCAAAACGGAAGCGACTTGCGACTCCGAGTGCACCATCCACTCCAAAAACGTGGCAAAATACTCAAAGTAAGCACACGAAATGGAGCAACCCATCGGAAGGCACATGTCGAAGAAAAACTCACCCTCCCAACAACACCCCAACAAATGAAAACTATCTGGATGCAGGAGCCGGAACGCTGCCTCTATGTCAGTTTTAGCGAGCAGCGCCCCGGCCCCATATCTCCAGACCCAAACCAAGGCCTGAGCAAAAGACGTGTACGAAAGAGCGCAAAGGGCCAGATCAATACCGTTGTTAACCGAAGCACCCGCCAGGTGCGAGAGATGGTGAATCAGGCGAAATTTATTCGCCTCCTTCTTAGGCACTAACCCGAGCGGAGAGACCCGCAAATTCAGAATCGGGGGCCCCGTAAACGGGCCCGCCATGCGACCCAAACCAAATTTTTTCAACAACTTCTCCCGTACAACCTCGGGATGCCAAAAGGCTGACACTAAATTCCTAACCCCACCCCCCCCCCCTCCGGACGGGCCGATTCGCACGGGATCAGGAACCCCTCCAAAAACCCAGCCGCCAACACTCCAGCAACCTTCCTATCGGGATACCTGTCGAGGTAGGGAAGCATCCTTCCCACCATCACCGGCGTCGCCGATCTTCTGGTCAGCATCCCCACTACCCCACCCCTTCCCTCTCTTGAAACAACGGGACAAGCTATGTCCCCCCCACACCCCGAACACTCGTGCCGAAAGCGGCAGGACTCCCCAAACTTACACTGGCCTTCATTGAACTGCCAGCAGCAACCCTTACTGGCTCCCGCCGGCCGCCCGGACCCAGGTCCAAAGCCACCGGCCCCTTCTCGAAAGGACTGTGGGCCCACCGGTGCCCCAACCCCTTTCGGTGCCGCCATGAGGCGCATCCAAAGGCTGATGTCCTTGTGATCCCACCTCAAGGACGCCCGAACCGCCTTCTGCTGACGGAATTGCTCATCGTATCGGAGCCAGGCCACGCCCCCATACACCCTATAAGCCTCCCCTATAGAGTCCATATAGCAAAAAAGGCCGGAACAATGTTCCGGTGCCTTTTCCCCAATAACGCTGGCCAGGATGGCGAAGGCCTGCAACCAATTCGTAAAAGTACGAGGAATGAGGTACCGCCGCCTCTCCTCCTCCTTTTTTGACTCGTCCGGCTTAACCCGGTCCAAGTAAAATTTTTCCAAAGGGAGCAGGGAGAAAATCTCCACGTATTCCCCCTTCCAAATGCGCTCCCTGACCTCCTGTTTCAAATGAGCCCCCAGCGGGCCCTCGAAACACACGTATATCTCACCCCTGGCGGCATCCGCCAGGCGCACCTCATCCCCTGCTTTGGCCTGAGCCGCATCCGCCACCACAGGCGCAGGAGCGACTGCCTCAGACACACCCAGGGCCCCCAAGGATCCCCCCACCCCACAAGAAGGCCCCACAACCACGGGCCCCGAACCACCGCCAGACCACGCCGCCACCGGGGACCCTGCCTGCACCCCCGCCCGTCCAACAGCACCCGCACATCCCGCATCAAAGCCAGCAAGCCCTCTAGCAACCCCCCAACAGCCCCAGAACTGTAGAAGGTGGTAGACTCACTCACCAAAGCACACCGGAACAGCAGGACCGGCAGCCATTTCTCCAGGAGGAACAACCGCCCACGGCCGCAGCAGGCATCACCACCACACTGCACACTGCAGGCCGGCGGCCGGGCGGACCAGGTCTCTCAGCAGCAGCAGGATCCTCCACATCCTCCAAGGCACGGGAGGGGCGCCCCCCATCCTCCCTTGTCAGCTCCTGACAACTTAGAACCGGAGTCCACAGCAGCAGCCACGGGGGCGGGGCCTACTCCATGCCCCCCGCAGGTCAGGAACATCCTCACTGCCCGATCCAGAAGACGACCGCCGTCCCGCTTCATTCCCTGGGGACGCGGCGCGGGAAGCTGCAGCAGACTTTTCCCCAGACACTCCACCGGCCCAACGCCGCTCAGCCGGACGGGCCGCAGGTGACACGCTCCTCCTCCTATGCGCCCGCCGAGCCCCACCGGCATGTGGAATATCCATGCTGGCTGCGGCCGCCATTGCAGTCCTCCTCCTGCTCCGCCCACCGGTCCTCACGACCGCGTGTTCACCCGACGCCTCCGCCACCCGCTGCCGCCCAGGGGCATTCCTCCCGGCCCCTCCACCGCTCGACTCCACCACAGAGCAGGGGGAGGAAGCCCGAGGGTCCCTGTCGGGGCTCCCATGGCGGTGGCGCGATCGCGGGATTACGTCGGGGCTTAGCCTCTCTGGCGCCCGAGACCTGCGTGCGCTGGAGTGCGCCGGACGCGGCTCACCTGACGGCCCTGGGACTCCTGGGTTCCCCAGCAGATGTTCCTACAGCCAGCCGGGTCCCCTGGCCAGCGCCTCCACCCGAACCCGGCGCAGGGGATCATCCAGGGAGCGATCCATGTCAGCATTAGAAGCAGGTACGTGCAGCAACTTCCTAGCCCTGCTCTGCACTGACTAACTGCTTCCTGCCTACGTGACTTCCTTCCCCTAAGCCACCCCCCTTTAACCCCTAGCTAACCTTTCCTTGCTCTAACCTCCCCCTGTCATGGGCCCCTCCTCTCCCATGCTGTCCGATCCAGGGCTTCTTACCTTTGATGTTAGATATCGTGTCCCCGAGTGTGAGAAGTGTGTGGCCCGGGATCCACCATGCCTCTGGGCCCCAACACCTCTCTCTGCTAACATCACACTGGCTCAGACTGATGATTGACACATAGGGCTCTCCTGTCCCGTGGCAGCCCTGTCCCTATTGAGTCTGAGAGGTTGAGAATCAGTCACAGACTTACCACCTAGTCACCATAATACCCAGTGATGGCACATGCTTGGGAAAACTTCAAAGGGCAGCTGTAGGCAGGCAAGCCTTGCTTGTCAGTCCCCAGGCTGAGTGTGCCATGATGTCAGCAGAGAGAAGTGTTACAGGTCTAGCGGACATAGCGGATAATAGGTCATGTTTTTTTTTCCTGCTTTTTTTAAATAAAGCAGAAAAAAATAAAGGTATGCCTTGCATAGGCTTTTTAACCTCTTCTAGACTGTGTCACCGGTTAGTTAAAGTGGACAATGCACATTCAAAGTACTTCAGAGTCACGAAGGAGTCTAGTAGGGAATGGAGAAGGAAAGGAGCCTAAAATGTGGAAATTTTTTGTGGAGGCATTTTTCTCTAATAAGATATATAAGGTTTCTTATGCTTGTGCTATTGGTTGATTTAGTTGGTTGAAATGACAAGGTTCTCAATTTAAAGGGGTACTCCGGTGGAATTTTTTTTTTTTTAAATCAACTTGTGCCAGAAAGTTAAACAGATTTGTAAATTACTTCTATTAAAAAAAATGTTAATCCTTCCAGTACTTATTAGCTGCTGAATACTACAGAGGAAATTATTTTCTTTTTAGAACACAGAGCTCTCTACTGAATCACGAGCACAGTGCTCTCTGCTGACATTTCTGTCCATTTAAAGAACTGTCAAGAGTAGTAGGAAATCCCCATAGCAAATATATACTGCTCTAAACAGTTCCTAAAATGGACAGAGATGTCAGCAGAGAGAACTATGCTTGTGATGTCAGCAGAGAGCACTGTGTTTCAAAAAGAAAATAATTTTCTCTGTAGTATTCAGCAGCTAATAAGTACTGAAACGATTAAGATTTTTTAATAGAAGTAATTTACAAATCTGTGTAACTTTCTGGCACTAGTTGATTAAAAAAAAAAAAAAAGTTTTCCACGGAGTACCCCTTTAAGGGTAGGGTGGAAACCTGCTGTATTAAGAACCTGTTACTGCGTATTTTCCTACCCATTAAAGTCAATGGGTAGCAAAGTCAGCTTCAGAAAATACGCAGCAAAATATGGCACGTGTGACCCTACCGTAAATTGCCAGCTTGTTTAAGTAAAAAAATACTAAAATAGAGCCTACTCATCTTGCAATGTCCAGCAATGGTACTCCCCACTTCCACGTCCCCTGATGATGGTCTCTCCCTGCGTCATCAGGGGAAGCAAACACAGGCACCCGGGTGAACTGGATTTGTTGCTTTTATTTAAATCAGATAGGGCAGTGTTTCCTAGCCAGGGTGCCCCCAGCTGTTGAAAACTATAACTCCCAGCATTCTACAACCAGCATAATCCTCAACATCATCCTAGTGCACACCACATAATATTCTTAAATCTATTTTTTGCACTGTATTTTGTCATATACTGTATACTTATTATATCCATCCCAAACAATCAGAATCATTGTACCCACTGAGAGCTTTAGAGAAAACATAAAAACAGGCAAATCAATATAACAGATATCATTTATATACATTTTACATACACGTGCTAGAGCACTTCAAGTTTCCTAAAATTTAGCTGAGCTGCTATAAAATCACCATTTCAAGGGACAGTGACCAAATCTACATTCAAAACTACATTCTCCAGACTCCTAAACTGTATTATCCAAGGGAATCCAGGGAACTGTAGTTCTCTGTATTTACATTTCACAGAATCCTTGTGTCAGAGGTCTCATTTCCGTGCTTTGCATTCGTTAACAGCTTTATCTGTATTGTGGGTCTCAGAGTAACGTTGGGTTAGCACCAATCAGCTACGTGACGTATCCATTAGCGCAGTGTTTCCTAAGCGGGGGGGGGGGGGGGGGGGGGGCATCCAGCTGTTGCAAAACTACAACTCCTAGCATGCACGGACAGCCTTCGGCTGTCCGGGCATGCTGAGAGTTGTAGTTTTGCAACAGCTGGAGGCACCCTTATTGGGAAATACTCCACTAGGGACTACTGCACTTAGCATAACCCAGTGCACACCACATATCTATCGTACTTATATCTATTTTATGCATTATAGGAGATTTATCAAAACCTGTCAAGAGGAAAAGTTGCTGAGTTGCCCATAGCAACCAATCAGATCGCTACTTTCATTTTTCAAATTTTTTATTTTTTTTTTCAAAAATGAAAGAAGCGATCTGATTGGTTGCTATGGGCAACTCAGCAACTTTTCCTCTGGACAAGTTTTGATAAATCTCCCCCATTATATCCGTCCAAACCCTGTAGAACCATTTTCCCCGCTGAGAGCTTTAAGAGAAAACATAAAAACAAGGGAATCAACATAACAGATATCATTTACATCACACCAGTAACTTTCAAGCTGTTGCCGTCTTGCGCTTAATGATAACTGTAATAAAAGATATTTATGTTTGTCTTCAGCTTATTGTTTTCCCAAAAAGAAAAAGAAAAGAAAAAAAAAAACTTTACTTATGATTAAAGTCTGCGACCGTGACTGAGCGAACGCCACCTGCATTCATTAGCGCTGACATAATGGCTTAAAATGACTGCCAATTGTCTGTTACCTTACTTTGTGGGATCAGCCTGGGAAATGATCAAACACTGAGTTGTGTCTAGCAGCTGCCCCGCCGTTCGCAATATGCGCGGACAACGCCGGCCTCTTCAATTATGTTAATGTTAAGATTATGGCTACAATGTATCAAGGGAGCTCAGTGTGGCTTCTTTTTCTGAGGTCTATTGTTCCGATATTTAGAAATCTGCATCTTTCCTTGAAGACAACTTCAGCTTTGAAGAAGTTATACAAAGGAGAGTGGAAAATAAAAAAATTTTTAGCAAAATGTTACACAGGACTGGCCAGATGCCAAAGTCTTCACGGAATTACATTTTTTGTGGTTTTCTATGAATATATAGGAAGGAATAAATGATTTACCAAAAACAGGATCCTAAGTAAAGAATGAATGGTGGACTCTAGGCAAACCGGTTATAGGCCTGAGTGGGTGGAGCATTTTTTGTCATGTCCCTCCCCTTCTGGCCCTGTGATGGGCATAACACTGTTTACTAGATTTGCCCCCAGGTTTGTATTAATACTGTTGTAGAGTACTGTGTTGCAGGACAAAAGCATATCCCTTAACAGCAGGATAGGGGATAAGTTTTAGATCGCCGGGGGGTCCGAAGGTATGACTGCTGGGACCCCCCTGCGATCTCCTGTACAGGGCCCCAGCTCTCTCCGGGAATGGGGTGTGTCGACCCCCGCACAAAGCGACAGTCAACACGTCCCCTCCATATATCTCTATGGGAGAGCCATCCGGCTATCTTCTGCTGTCCCATATAATGTTCAGACCTCAAGGAACAATATCCAATATTGGTTGTGCTTTTTTTTAGATGTGTGTATAGATATATATATATATATATATATATATATATATATATATATATATAATTATTTAGGTATCTATATTGTCTACTAAATGAGGTAGCGAGAGATGTGGCTGGTTAAAAAAGTATAATTTATTAACTACAATCATGATGTATAGGGCTGTGCTCTAGGAAGGGCCCTTGCTATAGAGTCACCATGCTAAATAACAATATAAAAGCAATAAAATATAGCCAAATAATAGTACTGGTTTGATACATGTAAAAAAAAAATAACATTAAAATGTAAAACAATTGGTTACCAGAGAGAGAGAATCTGCCTCTTGCGCTGCTGTATGAATTGTGCTTGTTCGTCACTCAAAACAAATGGTACTGTTTCTAATTTTGCAGAGTACAGTATTCAATCTCTTACTTCACAGTGCAAAATATGCAAGTGGTTGCTGAAAGTTAGTATTAGTTTGCAGGCTGGCACAGGTTTCACCCGGCCCACTGGAGATGTTACCTGCTGTCCTAGCGTGATGTGCAACTTCCAGTTGAGAGGGTGTGATGCCATGCTGGCGTACAGGCTGGCAGCTGGGGGTAAGACTTGCCTGTTTGGGGAATGCTGCAAGGTGGTGCAGGCTTTGGGTGACCTCTGGTTGTTGTGGTGTCCCGGTACCGTATTGCATCCAGTACCTAGTGTAGAGATCCCCAAAGTCAGAGTAACTACGTTCAGGTAGGGTTCCTCAGGTGAGACAGCCCCTAGTCGCCTCTCCTTAAAGGGGTATTCCAGGCAAAAACTTTTTTTTATATATCAACTGGCTCCGGAAAGTTAAACAGATTTGCAAATTACTTCTATTAAAAAATCTTAATCCTTTCAATAGTTATTAGCTTCTGAAGTTTTCTGTCTAACTGCTCAATAATGATGTCACGTCCCGGGAGCTGTGCATGCTGGGAGAATATCCCCATAGGAACTGCACAGCTCCTGGGACGTGAGTCATCAGAGAGCAGTTAGACAGAAAAAAACAACTGAACTTAAGAAGCTAATAACTATTGCAAGGATTAAGATTTTTTAATCAAAGTGATTTACAAATCTGTTTAACTTTCCGGAGCCAGTTGATATATAAAAAAAAGTTTTGGCCTGGAATACCCCTTTAAGTTTAATTTCTATATTAATAAATGGATATATATTAGTAATTCTATCTATATTATATAGGAATGTATAGTACTTACCTTGGTCAGCGTCACAGGACCTTCGATCATGTGAGCAAGCTAGTAACCTCTATGGTATGTTGCAGGACCTTAGGAGGTCCTTAGGTCACGTGATACCCAACATTCTCTGTAATGGGGATTGACATCTGTATGGACCGATTAGCTTTAGTCCAGCCCCTGCCCATATAAGGGAGCTGCATCCAATTATCGCTCTCTTGGGTTGCTGCTCTCATGGATGCCGGACTAACAGGAAGGTGTGCTACGCAACTTTCAACGACACGCTAGGCCTCAAAAAACCTACGGCCTCAGCAGAACCTAAAAATCGTGAGTCTTATAATTTCTGCTAATACTAGCCTGACTACTGGACCGCAACTAATTCTTCAAATCCATTGGAGCAGCGCAATAGTCTAGAGACTCTTAAAGCTAAAGTCCCAACCATTGTCAATCTACAAAAGGAAGCTGTATTGATGAGAGACTGTTTACAGAAGCTTTCTGGTTGTGGACAATCCATTACTACTCACTATTTATACTCAGTATCATCTACCTCCCTATCATTCCTGGGAAGGGCGGCGGTAGGAAAAGCTTTATTGAAGAGCCCACACCCTGGTGTCACGAATAGCAAGCAACAAACACCCTTTATTACCTGCACATACCCTAAACCCCCCAAGCTACCACATTGTCATATGGGGGGGCACAGAACGGTGTCCGCCTCAGTGGTATTCAGCCCAGGTAGTTCCCTTCACAATCTGTTACAGCTCGGATTAGTGTGAAGGAGTTGAGAGGTGAACATAGGGAAGCTTATCGGCTTACTGGAACTTATAGTTGATTGTGCGGTATATAATTGACTTGACTGGTATGCAGCCCACGCTATACTTTAGGGACTTGGACTTAACTAACTTCACTGAAGTAATCCCTGATACTGTAGGCTTACCGCAAGGCTTTGACTTTCACAACGGTAGTGGGGTTAGCTTGAAGTTGATGCATGGTTGCTGGACAAGGCCTCAGGCCTCCTTTCAGATCCACCTTACAGGAGAAATCGGGGGGACCTATCCTGTGGATAGGGGATAAGTTTTTGTATGTTATTCTTCTCTTTTAAAAACCATGCAATGTTCCCTTGGAAAACTAGGTATGTCAATTGGCTTTTCTCCCGGAGAAGGAAAGCTGTCTCTCTAGTGCTGCCCATTGGATGTATCTTTAACATTGGGACACATATTGAAGACACGGGATATACAATCCAGCTCACACCCAAAGGTAGGTATATCAAAGTTTATTATACATTCCAAGTACAAAAAAAAAGACTGAGACATTAAAATCAATTAAAACAGGCCAAAAGGCCACTGCACAAACCAGGGGGGGGTCTCGCCAAGAACCCTCCCAGGGTACCTGCTTCTCACAATATCATGAAAGCGTGTATCTCTAATCTGTCCAGTAAACAGCTATCTCCCACAGCATAACATTACTGAGTACAATAATGTGGTGTCCTGGTACTGGACTTGGTCCCGTACCTTTGTCGTAAGTCCCCACAGTCAGAGTTCCTCCATGCTGGTAGGGCTTTCCTGGTGGGTTCACCCCTAGTCGCCTCCTAATTCCATTCAGAAATGTATATATTTAATATATCTTATAGTGTAATTTATGTACAGGACCTTTGGTCACGTGATATGTATAGATAATTGTGCTATGCTCGGTTTAAGGACCTTTTGAGTCATGTGATAGGTCATGTGATGTATCATAATGCCTTGGTTTAGGACTGACAGGTTTAGGGACCAATAAGCTTTGATCCTGCCCCTTCTCTATATAAGGGCGTTGTATCCAATAATCTCTCTCTTATCTCTTGTATCCTGGATATGAAAGAAAGCAGATCTGTTATCAGCTATAAGACAAGCTAGGCCTGAAGCCTTCCACTTCAGCCGCATTCTAAACCGTGAGTTAATCCAACTCCATCCTACAAATCCTACGTGACTACTGAACCTAAACATACCCCTAAATTCAGTGGAACAGCGTACAGCAAACATCAAAGCTTCTTAGCGACAAAGTCCCAGCCAACCTCTGAGGAGCCTAAGTCCCGGTCCTCTGTAAAGACTGTTTGTTATTCATCTTGCATAAAATCTGCAGTAAAGTCATTTTAAGTTTATTATAAATCCGTCTGTGGACAATCCTTTATTCCTCCCTATCGTTCTTGGGACGGGTGGCGGTAGGACATAAATAAACAAACAACCTACAAAAAGTAGCTGAAGCAGATATATATTGCAACAAATTTTATTGATTAAAAAGACAACATTAAAAAGATGAAAAGGCGTCTGATAAACGGACATCCCACATATCTAAATCTATTACAATATTAGAAATTAGTGACCCATTCCACATAAGGACATGGTAACATAAGTAGCAGCATAAGAGTTTACAACAAAGTGCTATATCAGAATAAAGTGCATGAAAAGTTGCATGAGAGCAGTATAACTAGCAGCAAACACCTATACCTACATGTACAAGCAAAGAGTGTGATATGGAGACGTCCACCCCTACGTCCGTTTCGGAACTCTGTCCTTCTTCTGGGAGTGGTTAACATATGGGGGTGGTGGATATTTATGCTCTGAGTGACCCAATCATAACATTAATTATACATATGCTGCAGCTGAATACCTGGTTGATCCTGCCCTGGAGAGCGCGGTGAGTGTGTCATCAGGCCGCATCCGGGGCCGCGCGCACGCGACAGCCGGCGCATAGCGTCGGCATCACGTGACCGCAGGACCCGGAAGCAGCCGGCGAGAGACTATACCGCGGCCTCCAATGTGAGTTTCCCTTACGTCCTAACCAGTAGCACAGATGGGGTATTCCACCCCCCGCGAACTGGTTAGGACAGATGGAAGTTTTATTGAACTTAATTAAATAATCAGTGAAAACACACCCACAACACCCTGTATAAGTAAGAGGGTCACCCTCTGTCCCATTGTGTTATTTTCTGTCCTCCCAGACAGTGGGACAGATGGTGACCCCCTTACTCCTGTTATATGAGTAGGGGGGGTTTCTTTCTTACTTGCATTGGGCATTCTTTGCGCCCATCTGCGCCTGTGACTCCCGGAGCCGCGACTCCACCGCGGCCCCGGCCGGAAGTGCGTCAGCGGCGTCTGACGTCACTTCCTGGTTCTCTCTTTAGTCCCCGGCTCGGTTTTTGCGCCGTTTTACTATTCATAATGCGGCGAAACCGTGCGGGGAGCTTCTTCTTGTAGCCCTCTAGCTTAGGCTTCCTTTTAATCCTGCTTTGAGCAGAATTCCTTTATTTCTCCTGTAACCCCGCCTTGTGGGCGGAGTCTTGATTTGGCGCCATCTAGGGGGATATTTAAACTCCCCCTAGGCTGTCATTCAGCCTCCTAGAGCGCATAGCTGTTGGTACTTCCACAGTCCTGTCTTTTTGAGTCTAGTAGTGCATCCTTGCGGATACTACTGTTTCCCTATTTCTATTGCTTACCTGTTTTCTTGCTGAAAACCTGGGTATTTTAAATTATATTTTAAATTATATTTTATCTAGCCGCAATTTTTTTCTTGCCGCTACATTATCTAATCCTCCTCTCATATTTATCTAGATATGTCGACCGAGGGCTCAGGGGATCGTGAAGGCTTGCCAAAAAGGTCTGCCAAGCGCAAGCACCTTTCTTGCCATGACTGCAATATTCCCCTTGAGGATAATTATGAATTTTCCAGGTGCCCTCCTTGTAGTGCTAAATCTCTACCTTCCCACCAGACTGAGCCTACAGTCCAAGATATGTATGTGTGGGTCTCCTCTAACATGTCGGCCATGCAAGCCTCTATTGAGGAGCTGAAACGAGTTGTCTCTCAGAAACGCGCCAGCCCTTCACCTCCCAGAATGGAGACGTCTGTGGATCAAGAGAGAGAAGATTCCAAGTCCTCCCCTCCTATTTCTTTCCGCTGGAAAAGACCCAGCATCTTCTGAGATCCAGAAGCCTCTACCTCCGCCTCTAAGGGACCTAGGGTCTTTAAAGCGGATGATACCCTTCTGTCCGTACTTAGAACGGAATGGAAAAAAACAGAAAAGGGTCCGGTCTTCACCAAAAGATTTAAGACCATGTTTATTATACAGGAAACTCAGCTTTCTTCCTGGGGCCCTGTCCCTAAGGTTGACATGGCAGTTGCCAAACTGTCCAAGAGGACAGTGGTCCCTGCTGAGGATGGGTCTTCCTTGCAGGATCCAATGGATCGGAAGGCTGACTGTGCCATGAGGCGCTCCTACTCCACTGCTTCTGCGTCTGCATCAGTGGCGATAGCTTGCTCAGAGGTAGCAAACTTTTTAAAGACCCGCCTTTCTAACATCCAGTCGGATTTGGACCAAGGGGTTCCTAGGGATGAAATTCTTTCATCCTTCAAGACGACCAATCTGGCCGTTGATTTTATGTGCGATGCTTCCACCCAGCATCTTAAGTTGGCCTCCAAGTCTATGGCCCTGGCTTCCGCTGGACAACGTCCTCTGTGGTTAAAACCTTGGAAGGTCGACAACTCTTCCAAGAACATCTTATGTGCTATGCCTTACGAAGCCGGCATTCTTTTCGGAGCTGAGTTGGACCGCATTATGGAGGGACTTTCTGACAAGAAAGGCAAATTCCTTCCTTATTCCTCCTTTCGTGGTCGGGGGCGGCGTTCTGGGGGCGGATCAGCCCCCCAGCCTAAGCCTCAGAGAGACTGGGGTAATCAACGCCGGGGCGGAAAACGCTCCCGTGGCCCCAAAGACAACAGAAAGCTCTGACTACGGGCTTCTACGAAGCTCTGGGTTCCCTGCCGAGGTGACCTTTCCAGTTTCTCATCCTGCCCCCCAGATTCCGGTTGGTAGTCATCTTCACAATTTTTTAAGCGCCTGGTCCCTCCACATTCAAGACCCTTGGGTCCTGAGATTAATCTCTGATGGTTATTCGATAGACCTCGAATCAATTCCTCCATCCAATTATGTGGAGACAAGAGTTATTTCACCAATCAAACAGGTGGCGCTAGAAACTTACATTCTGGAATACATCCAGAAGAATGCCTTAGAGGAAGTTCCTCTTGCGGAGCGGGGGTCAGGAATTTATTCTCCAGTCTTCCTAGTTCCCAAGGTAACAGGAGACTGGCGGATGATTATAGATCTGAGATATCTCAATCAGTACGTAAAGCACAAACGCTTTCGTATGGAAACTATTCAATCTGTGGTCAACCTCATCTCGCCAGGGGATTACCTGGCTACTCTGGATCTAAAGGATGCTTACCTTCATATTTCTATTCATCCGGTATCCAGAAAGTATCTAAGGATCGCAGTTCAGGTAGGGGGAGTTGTAAAACACCTCCAGTTTGTAGCCCTCCCGTTTGGAATTTCTTCGGCCCCACACACATTTACCAAAGTGGTGGTAGCGGTAGTTGCTGCTCTAAGGCTCCAGGGGCTCAGCATTGTTCCCTACCTAGACGATTGGCTCCTCAGAGCTCCTTCTTCTGCGATCCTGTCCCAACATCTGCAACTAGCAGTATCCTTCCTTCACCAGTTAGGGTGGATAGTCAATTGGGCCAAATCCAATTTCCTCCCAACGACCTCAGTGAGGTTTCTCGGCTTCATAGTCGACTCAATCTCCATGACACTTTACCTCTCTCCCGAGAGGAAATCTCGGGTTCAAGAATTGGCCCTTTTTCTCTCTGTACCCCGGAGAGTATCCATTCGCACTCTCATGCGGATGTTGGGACTTATGTCCGCTACCGTGGATGCGGTTCCTTGGGCTCTTTGGCATCTACGCCCTCTTCAATCAGAGGTGCTTGCCACATGGAATCTCAGACCCTCGGGCCTAAACAAGTGCCACTCCCTGTCTTATCGAGTCCGATCCTCTCTCAGATGGTGGTCTCACCTCGAGGACGGCAAGTCAATGATCCAACCCTCTTGGATCATACTTACCACCAACGCGTCCCTTGTAGGTTGGGGAGCGCATCTCTTGGATCTGACAGTGCGGGGATCTTGGTCTCCACAGGAGAGAGAGTTAACCTCCAATCTCCTCGAGATTCGAGCCATCAGATTAGCACTCCTCCATTTTGCTTCTCTTCTTCAAGGGAAAGCAGTAAAGATCCAATCCGAAAGCATGATGGCTGTATTGTACATCAACAAGCAGGGAGGCACTCGATCACAAAGCCTTCTTAGAGAGGTGGGTCTGATCTTGGATTGGGCAGAGAGGAACCTAACCCATCTGTCGGCAGTTCACATTCGGGGATCTCTCAATGTGATCGCCGACCGCCTGAGCAGAGGACTTTCAACTGGAGAATGGTCTCTCCATCCAGAGATATTCAAACAAATAACACTCAGGTGGGGTATGCCAGAAATAGATCTTATGGCAACGAGGTTCAACACCAAAGTGGTGAGATTTTGCTCCCTGTACAGGGAATGCAACCCAGTAGCAATCGATGCTCTCTCAATCCCATGGAGGTTCAGGATGGCCTACATCTTCCCTCCAATTTCCTTGATCCCAAGGGTATTGATGAAAATCAGGCAGGACCAAGCCTCTGTCATAGCCATAATTCCTTTTTGGCCCAAGAGAGCTTGGTTTACCCAACTTTTGCAAATGAGTCGGGGACAATTCTGGAGGCTTCCCCCAGAGCAAGCACTAGTGTCGGGGGACACTCACAGCTGCTCAAATCTTCAAATGTTCAACCTGACAGCCTGGAGGTTGACCAGTCCCTTCCACATCTAGAAGGGCTTTCTAGTGCGGTCTTGAATACTCTCTCGCATTCCAGAGCGGAGTCCACTAACAAAGCCTATAAAAGAATCTGGACAACCTTTCAGTCTTGGTGCTCCAAGAAACAACTTCCTGGACAGAATCCAGCCGTTGCCACAATCCTCAACTTTCTTCACGATGGATTAGACAAGAATCTATCCCCTTCCACACTCAGAGTTCAGGTATCAGCCATCTCTGCCTTTCTCAATAAACCATTGTCTCAAGACCCACTAGTCAAAACATTCTTGAGGGGATCCTCAAGGTTAAAATCTACAATTATACAACCTGTCCCAGCAGGGGACTTATCGGTGGTGCTCAAGGGGTTGGCATCTCCCCCCTTTTAGCCCTTGGAGGAGGTGGACATGAAATTTGTTACCACTAAAATAACTTTTTTACTGGCAATCACATCAGCCAAGAGGATTAGGGAACTTCAAGCGCTCTCGGCACTTGAACCATATACTAAATTTTTGCCAGATCGAGTGTTACTCAGATTTATGCCATCCTTTATACCTAAGGTTCCATCATTCCAAAATATAAATCAAGTTATATCCCTGCCAGTATTTTCTCCTCCTCCATCCTCTAATGAAGATAGGGCTCTTCATTGCCTAGATATCTCGAGATGCCTCCAGATCTATATAAGAAGATCTTTGGAGTTTAGGAAGGATGAAAATCTGCTAATTCTCTTTGCAGGACCCAAGAGAGGTCTTAAAGCTTCAAAGCCCTCCATCAGTAGATGGGTAAAGGATGCCATTCATATTTCCATGGTATCCCAAGGTAAGGAGCCTCCTGAGTTTGTAAAAGCTCATTCCACCAGGTCTGTATCTACCTCCTTTGCGGAAAGGAGTCTTGTTCCCTTGGAACACATATGCAAAGCTGCATCCTGGAGTTCACTCTCCACATTTATCACCCACTACAGACTTGACAGTAGATTGGCCGATTTCTCCTCATTTGGACGGACAGTATTATCTGCCGTCAGGCATGAGAGCCCTCCCTCATAGGGTTTCTGCTTGCCAATTTTTGCCAAAGTTTTCACTGATTATTTAATTAAGTTCAATAAAACTTCCATCTGTCCTAACCAGTTCGCGGGGGGTGGAATACCCCATCTGTGCTACTGTTAGGACTAAGGGAAAACAAATTATCGTTAGAAATTAACGAATATCACATCATGTCCGGAGATGCGAGTCACATGACTCCCATCTGTCGGAACATGCGTCATGTCCGATGACGCGAACACGCAAACGCCGCTGCAAAACAGTGGCGGTCAAGTGACTTGCGTCTGTCGCAACATGCGCATAAGTGAGTCCCATCTCAAATTACTTAGCGCCCTCTATTGGGTGAACCTGGATATAACTTGAAATTGTTTACAAAGCGCCCTCTATTGGAAGTACCGGTACAATAATACATGAAATTAAAAAAAAAAAATATATATATATATATATATATATATATATATAAAATTTAAAATAAATATAAATATAGAGAATAGGTGAAAAGTTAAAGGCCATATAGATCACGCAAGAGGTGTATAGGAAAGGAATAAGAAACGGTGCAGTGATATGAGGTGATATAGAGTGACCAGAGCCGACTGATGCATGCGCGCGGCCCCGGACGCGGCCTGATGACACACTCACTGCGCTCTCCAGGGTAGGATCAACCAGGTATTCAGCTGCAGCATATGTATAATTAATGTTATGATTGGGTCACTCAGAGCATAAATATCCACCACCCCCATATGTTAACCACTCCCAGAAGAAGGACAGAGTTCCGAAACGGACGTAGGGGTTGACGTCTCCATATCACACTCTTTGCTTGTACATGTAGGTATAGGTGTTTGCTGCTAGTTATACTGCTCTCATGCAACTTTTCATGCACTTTATTTTGATATAGCACTTTGTTGTAAACTCTTATACTGCTACTTATGTTATCATGTCCTTATGTGGAATGGGTCACTAATTTCTAATATTGTAATAGAGTGAGATATGTGGGATGTCCATTTATCAGACGCCTTTTCATCTTTTTAATGTTGTCTTTTTAATCAATAAAATTTGTTGCAATATATATCTGCTTCAGCCACTTTTTGTAGGTTGTGTGTTTATATGCTGAGTTAGCAGTTATTACCAAGTTCAGTACCAATATCCTAGGAGTACATGTGGTAGTCAAATCAGCACCCCTCCAATACTTAGGATTTATACTCTGTGTGTTTTCGGTTAGGACATAAATAACTAGAGGAAGCCCTCTATCAAGAGTTAATCCTATATCCAGCAACACTACATCGCAACACCCCTGTTCTCCCTTCATCCCCGAGCACCACAATAATAAATACAACCTGTATCCAGGGAATATTGGAATAGTACAGAGAAGGACAGCAGATGGAGGAGTATATCAGACAGGTGCCCACCCTAAACCCCATGCATTCCGTCACCCGTCGGCGACTTCCTCAGGGGTTCTGTGCAATAGTGCACCATTTCCTGTCTTATATATACATTTTAATTACATTAATTTCAAACAGCAGGAGGTACCTGGTGGTCCACGGTGTCTAACACATATCTTCATGTCCGGACGCAAAGTCCGCTAGTACTTCTGGTTTAATCCCGGGTTATATCCGCCCCTTCACCTCAATCACATTGATGCGCAGTACGATATCCCATCCACTCTCTCATATGCCTGTGCACATCACATCTAAAGTACTGTATGCGTATGCGCCAATCGCGGACCTTACGCCATTCGGCGCATGCGCATAAGCCGCTCGATACTTGCCATAATCATTCACCAGGCTCATATTGCGCATGCGCATACAGAGTTACCATATTTTAGACCTCGACTAATTTAACCGGTGGCGCCTGCGCACAATATATCTCAGGCTCAGGCTATTGTGACATAAGCTAAACCACCGTATGTATTAACATGGCATATATAAACCTCTTTCATACATTAGCATAACTAAATAATAGAAGAGACCATATTATATATAATCCAAAATTGTTAAGTGCTTTTCTCCCAAAGATCAATTTAAAATTTTAGAAGGTTGTACCGGATATCGTATTTTTAGTCAATTTCCCCCAAGACAGGGCATAAATCCATACATAGGACCTACATCAAACATACATATAGAACATATATCAGATATTGGACTTTGAGCAGTTCCAACCAATAGTATACCAGCACCAAAAATTGCTATTATAATTTATTTATCAAAAACACCATATCATGCTTTTCCTTATATTAACCTTTAAAGCGCAACTGTCATGGAAATTATACCCCCAGACTAATGCCATGATAGTATAGATGATGATACGTGTAATGCAGCTGTACTTTTGGCTGCTGTTTATCACTCTTTATCAGCAGGAAAATAGTTTTATCGTGCGGTCAGCAACAGTCGGATAGGCGTGGGATTGTAATGCCCCACCTCCGCCACGCCTATCCCCTGTAAGTGAGCGCTAGACCACTGTGTGATTGACACACAGGTCCCCACCCCCCAATGTCCATGATGTGCGGGCCGGGGTGACTCCACTGAGCCTATACATATAATGTGCACCTTTATGTTATATGAAATACAGTGCCCGTACTCCTCTTCTTTCTTCTCATGGTGCCGGGGACGCACTGCTTCTGCTTTCACTATAGGCAGAGAGCTCGCTCCCGTTGTCTGCCACCAGCTCAGTGCGCCTGCGCAGTACTAGAGGCAGAGAGCTCACTCCCGTTGTCTGCCGCCAGCTCAGTGCGCCTGCGCAGTACTAGAGGCAGAGAGCTCGCTCCCGTTGTCTGCCGCCAGCTCAGTGTGCCTGCGCAGTACTAGAGGCAGAGAGCTCGCTCCCGTTGTCTGCCGCCAGCTCAGTGTGCCTGCGCAGTGCTAGAGGCAGGGAGCGAGCTCTCTGCCTGTAGTGAAAGCAGAAGCAGCGCGTCTCCGGCACCATGAGAAGAAAGAAGAGGAGTACCAGCACTGTATTTTATATAACATAAAGGTGCACATTATATGTATCGGCTCAGCGGAGTCACGCCGGCCCGCACATCATGGACATTGGGGGGTGGGGACCTGTGTGTCAATCACACAGTGGTCCAGCGCCCACTTACAGGGGATAGGCGTGGCAGAGGTGGGGCATTGCGATCCCCAGCCACGCCTATCCGACTGTTGCTGACCGCACTATAAAACTATTTTCCTGCTGATAAAGAGTGATAAACAGCAGCCAAAAGTACAGCTGCATTACACGTATCATCATCTATACTATCATGTTATTAGTCTGGGGGGTATCATTTCCATGACAGTTGTGCTTTACATATGTCATGGTTCATACATGTACAATAATATTACATAGACATAAGCATATAGGGGGGATTTTATCAGTTTTTTACCCTTTTTTTTCACTTTGGTTTTTGTAGACATGCACCAAATTTATCATTTGGTGCACGTTGTTAGTATTTTTGGCGCAAATGTTGAAATCAGCTGTTCACAGCGCCTTTTACACAGAACTTACCATCACAGAGGACAGCGTATTTTCCCCTGTAGAGCAGCCATTTCGGAGTCCTTCCTATGTCCAATGCTGGCTCAACGGAGGGTGAAGGTCCCTCAGAGACAACTATGTCGCATGATAGTATTGCGCAGCCCCAAAGGTGTCGCTGCTTTCACAAAAAATGTTTTTGATGTATTTTGACGCCTTTACATTTTCTGAGATTGCTATTTGTGTTTTCAATGTACAAAATTTCTTGGCAGTGAATTGCGCCAAAAAAAAACTAAAACGAAGAAATTGCGCCAAAGATCGATTGGCGCAAATGATGAATTACTGACCAAAGTAAAAATCACACACAGGACTGTGTGATTTTGAGAAAGTTTAAAAAATGACAGTGGAGAGAATGCGTCAAACTTTGGCGCAAAAAGACACTGTGCCAAAGAATTGTGCTAAAGTTACGAAAAAAAAAAAACATGAATCCTTTGATAAATACCCCCCATAGACATTACTCTTTGCAGTCACATCATAACAAGCAATAAGTCACAATCAACAAGTAGCAATAATCCAAAGTACATTTAATTCATAAATCAGTAGGTCCTTGATCTATAACATAAGATAGATCCATATAAACCCATTGATCCTTTCTCCTATCAGACCTCTAAGTGCATGGTTGTATTGACCTCCACCTAAGGCTTTTTACTATTTAGAACCATGTTGTCATATTTAGAGCCATATTATCATATCATCCAACTATATCACATTGTCATACCACAAATACTTATAAACTGATAATAGACGTGGTTTCTTCCATGTATACATCATGATTCATACCTTCCATATAAACATCACACTTCATACATTACACCACAATGGACCCCAGGCACCTCCTCCTTACTAATTTTACATATTTACATATATAAATCCATAATCATTTTATTTTCATATGAGTACCATCATTTCTGTCTCATGTTTTACATTTATCCAACATTCCAATCATAAAGGAGTTCTTGCTACGAGAGTCAAAATAATGTATTTGTTAGGAGAACACAACATACCCCATAAATAAATCCAAGTAATCCTCCTTGTTAGTTCTCACTTCTGTATATATATGCACTTTGTATAAGATAGTATACCAGAGAGGAGAAAAGCAGGCTCTATCCACACCTCAATATATCTCAATATTGGAGAGAAGGAAAGTTGGGGGGAGGGGGGGGGGAGAGAATAAGAGGTTCCCCACAGTCCAAAAAGTCTATTTATCAAGTCGGGCCAAAAATACTTCTGGGAGGCATAGCTAGTTAGATTCCATTCCATCATTTAGGGCATCACTCCACATGATGTTTCACATGTCATTTAGGGCATCACTCCACATGATGTTTCACATGTCATTTTGGGCATCACTCCACATGATGTTTCACATGTCATTTGGGGCATCACTCCACATGATGTTTCACATGTCGTTTTGTCCACTTGTCTACTCATATTTTTCAGTGCTCCATGGGATGAGGTCCGATTCTCGCAGTATCCGTACCCAAGCAACTTTCACAGCTGTCAACAGATTAGTCACAAATTGACCACACATATATTCCACAGATATCTAGTATGTAATAAACGAAGATTATTAATGTAAAAGCCACTTCTACATATATTCCATATCCACTCCCAATGTTAGCTGCCACTTAGAGAGAAGAGATAAATATCCCCTTTATCAGCCCTATTAATCATACAAGATACTCATATGACTACACTCTTGTAACATATCCACTATTGCACAGTGCATGGGGAGTATATTATATCCCAATCCTATTGTGTATCATGAAACCAACCTCAAACTGTGCCAACATGCATGATGTGTATGTGAGTGTGTGCCAAATTGTAGATGTCTTGCATAAATGTGTGATGTATGCCGTAGCACACACACACACACACACACACACACACACACACACACACACACATATATATATATGTAGAATGAGTGAACAACATAACGGAGGGATTTATGATCCAAATACAGAAGCTAGACACATAAAAAAAAGACATGTAAAGCATCTGCATGACCTAGTGAGGAACATAAAGAAGCATTATTTTTTCTGTGATATAACAAATATGCTTTAACGTGTTTCTTTATGTGGTAAAAACTTTGGAATGCTTTTACTGATCAAAGCAATTCTGAGACAGTTTTTTGTTACATATTGTGCTTTTTATTAGTAGTGAGGTCTCGATGGTAAGGTATGTCCTTTTGCTGATGACACAAAGATATGTAACAGGGTTGATGTTCCTGGAGGGATCCGCCAAATGGAAAAGGATTCAGGCAAACTAGAAGAATGGTCAGAACTCTGGCAACTGTTTGACTGTCTGTTTTTGCCTATACATTTGTGAAATTCCCATAACTAGATGGCCTCCATGTTGGAAAATGCAGTCCAATGTACATCCTGTTCAATGTATGCAATCCTTGAACAACAGTTTGAGGGTGCATATTGTTGTGCGAGATGTGTGCTAGTTGTCCGTTTGGAAGCCCAGATCCTGCATCTAGAGGGGCGACTGGCAACAATGAGAAGCATTAACAACATGGAGAGGAGTCTCCTGCTCACTGAGCAGGCACTCTCGGGAGTAGAGGTGGGGGAGGACAGTGGGACGGAGTTGCAGGACAGTCAGGCAGTTAGCTGGGTTACAGTTAGAAAGCGGGGTAGGGGAAAAAGTGTCAGGGAGGCTAGTCCTGAACTGGCACACCCCAACAAGTTTGCCCGCTTGGCAGATGAGGGGGATGCCATTACAGAGCTAGCAGAACTGCAGCAGGATACTGCCTCTGACCGCCAGGGGGGTGTCTGCTCCAGTAAGGAGGGAGGGAGGAGTGCAGGGCAGGCCAGACAGGTACTAGTGGTGGGGGACTCAATTATTAGGGGGACAGACAGGGCGATCTGTCACAAAGACCGGGATCGCCGAACAGTGTGTTGTCTGCCTGGCGCACGAGTTCGTCACATCGCGGATCGGGTTGACAGGTTGCTGGGCGGGGCTGGAGAGGACCCAGCAGTCATGGTACATATTGGCACCAATGACAAAGTAAGAGGTAGGTGGAGTGTCCTTAAAAATGATTTCAGGGACTTAGGCCGCAAGCTTAAGGCAAGGACCTCCAGGGTAGTATTTTCTGAAATACTACCAGTACCACGAGCCGCACCAGAGAGGCAGCGGGAGATCAGGGAGGTAAACAAGTGGCTCAGAAGCTGGTGTAGGAAGGAAGGGTTTGGGTTCATGGAGAACTGGGCTGACTTCGCTGTCGGTTACCGGCTCTACCGTAGGGACGGGCTGCACCTCAATGGGGAGGGTGCAGCTGTGCTTGGGGAGAAGATGGCTAGAAGGGTGGAGGAGTGTTTAAACTAGGGACTTAGGGGGAGGGAACCTACAGCAAAGAGGGGGGCAGATAGTGTAGATAGAGAGGTGGGAATTATAAATGTACCTGGTGGTGGAGCGGAGGGAGGGGTTAGAATAGTTAATAGGAATAGGCATAATAGGAAATAAAACATACACCCTTGAATCCCATTAACCCCAATAACATAAAGGATGGAAATGTAAAGTGTATGTTCACAAATGCCAGAAGCCTAGCAAATAAAATGGGGGAGCTTGAGGCCTTGATACTGGAGGAACATATTGATATAGTTGGGGTCACTGAGACATGGCTGGACTCCTCGAATGACTGGGCTGTCAATCTGCAGGGGTTTACATTGTTTCGCAAGGATAGAATGAACAGAAAAGGTGGTGGAGTCTGTCTGTATGTAAGAAGTGGTATGAAAGTCAGTGTGAACAATGCCATAGTGTGTGATGATTCTGAGGATGTGGAATCATTGTGGGTAGAATTACAAAAGGAGGGAAATACTGAAAAAATAGTATTTGGTGTAATGTACAGACCCCCTAATATCACTGAAGAGATAGAAGGTCGGCTGTATAAACAAATAGAGAGGGCCGCCCGGGCAGGTACAGTGGTAATAATGGGAGATTTTAACTATCCAGATATAGGTTGTGGTCCGGGGTTTGCTAAAACTACAAAGGGGCGACAATTCCTGAATTTATTGCAGGATAATTTTATGGGCCAGTTTGTGGAGGAACCAACAAGAAGTGATGCCTTGTTGGATCTGATCATTTCCAACAACGCAGAGCTGGTTGGTAATGTAACTGTGAGGGAAAACCTTGGTAATAGCGACCACAATATAGTTACTTTTGACTTAAAATGTAGAAAACAAAGACAGGCGGGGAAGGCAAAAACATATAACTTTAACCCCTTCCCGCTATTGGACGTATGCATACGTCCAGGCGAATTACATGTTCGCGCAAATGGACGTATGCATACGTCCAAGCGATCTCCTGCTCTGCCGCGGGCAGCGCAGGAGATCGCGGGTGGGACTCAGCTGTCAATCAAAGCCGGAGTCCCACCGCAGCTGCCGGGGCCGCGGTCCCGGCAGCATTAACCCCATAGATGCCGTGATCAGTTCTGATCACGGCATCTATGGTGTTTGCAGGGGGAGCGCTCTCCCCCTGCCCATCAACGGCGGCTCCGCGATAAAATAAGGGGGATCGAGGGTGTCCAAGACACCCTCGATCCCCCTTGAAGAGAAAAAAGTGAGGTGGCAGGGTTGCCACCCCTCCTATCCCTGCTATTGATCGGCCGAGCGACCGACCAATAGCAGACTGGGGGCAGGGGGGGTTAAAGTTCGGTTCCCCCCGCTATGCCCACCCATCGGTGTCCGGGCACAGCGGGGGGAACCGTGTAGTAGCGGCGGCGGCGGCAGCGGCGATCACTTACCCGGCGGCGGCTGTGATCACGGCGGCGGTGGAGGTGAGTATGACGGGAGTCTGTTGCCTAGCAACATCTGCAGGGCGACAGTTTAGAGAGTGGTCTCTAAACTGTCGCCCTCCAGATGTTGCAAAACTACAACTCCCACCATGCCTTGACAGCTGTTTGCTGTGTTGGCATGCTGGGAGTTGTAGTTTTGCAAGATTTAGAGGGGTTCAGGCTAGAGATCACTGACAGTGGTCTCTAAACTGTAGCCCTCCAGATGTTACAAAACTACAACTCCCAGCATGCCCAGACAGCAGTTTGCTGTCTTAGCATGCTGAGATTTGTAGATTTGCAACATCTGGAGGGCCACAGTTTAGAGACCACTGTCAGTGATCTCCATACTGAACCCCTCTAAATCTTGCAAAACTACAACTCCCAGCATTCAGGAACAGCAAATGGCTGTCTCGGCATGCTGGGAGTTGTACTTGCGTGCCTCCAGCTGTTGCATAACTACATCTCCCAGCATTCCCTTTGGCAATCAGTATATGCTGAGAGTTGTAGTTCTGCAACAGCTGGAGGCACACTGGTTGGGAAATACCGAGTTAGGTAATAGGTTCTATTACCTAACTCAGTATTTTCCAACCAGTGTGCCTCCAGCTGTTGCAAAACTACAACTCCCAGCATGCACGTTCTGTCAGTGCATGCTGTGAGTTGTAGTTTTGCCCCCCCTCCCATGTGAATGTACAGGTTACATTCACACTGGCGGCGGATTACAGTGAGTTCCCTGCTTCAAGTTTGAGCTGCTGCAGCCGCAGCTCAAACTCCTAGCGGAAGACTCAGTGTAATCCGCCGTCAGTGTGAATGTAACCTAAAAACACTACACTACACTAACATAAAATAAAGAGTAAAACACTACATATACACACGTACACTGGTCACTTTATGGGGTACCTCCATACTCAGAAGAGATGGGGTTACAAATTTTGGGGGGTATTTTCTGCTATTAACCCTTGCAAAAATGTGAAATTTGGGGGGAAACACACATTTTAGTGACATTTTTTTTTTTTTTTTTTTACATATGCAAAAGTCATGAAACACCTGTGGGGTATTAAGGCTCACTTAATTCCTTGTTACGTTCCTCAAGGGGTCTAGTTTCCAAAATGGTATGCCATGTTTTTTTTTTTTTTTTTTGCTGTTTTGGCACCATAGGGGCTTCCTAAATGCAACATGCCCCCAAAAAAACATTTCAGAAAAACGTACTCTCCAAAATCCCCTTGTCGCTCCTTCGCTTCTGAGCCCTCTACTGCGCCCGCCGAACAATTTACATAGACATATGAGATATGTGCTTACTCGAGAGAAATTGGGCTACAAATTCAAGTATAAATTTTATCCTTTTACCCCTTGTAAAAATTCAAAAATTGGGTCTACAAGAACATGCAAGTGTAAAAAATGAAGATTTAGAATTTTCTCCTTCACTTTGCTGCTTTTCCTGTGAAACACCTAAAGGGTTAAAACACTGACTGAATGTCATTTTGAATACTTTGGGGGGTGCAGTTTTTGTAATGGGGTCATTTATGGGGTATTTCTAATATGAAGACCCTTCAAATCCACTTCAAAGCTGAACTGGTCCATGAAAAATAGCGAGTTTGAAAATTTTGTGAAAAATTGTAAAATTGCTGCTGAACTTTGAAGCCCTCTGGTGTCTTCCAAAAGTAAACACTTGTCAATTTTATGATGAAAATATAAAGTAGACATATTGTATATGTTAATCCAAAAAAAAAATATTTGGAATATCCATTTTCCTTACAAGCAGAGAGCTTCAAAGTTAGAAAAATGCAAAATTTTCAATTTTTTCATCAAATTTTGGGATTTTTCACCAAGAAAGGATGCAAGTTACCACAAAAATTTACCACTATGTTAAAGTAGAATATGTCACGAAAAAACAATCTCGGAATCAGATTGATAAGTAAAAGCATTCCAGAGTTATTAATGTTTAAAGTGACAGTGGTCAGATGTGCAAAAAAGGGCTGCGTCCTAGAGGTGAAAATGGGCTGTGTCCTTAAGGGGTTAAAAAGGCAAATTTCCCTGGGCTGAGAGCTGCACTACAGGACATAGACTGGGGGGAGGTGTTCTCAAATACTGATACAGAAGGTAAATGGGACATCTTTAAATCAACTCTAAATAACTATACAGCTAAATATATACCAAAGGGGAACAAATATAAATGATTAAAACTAAATCCTACATGGCTGACAAATGATGTTAAAAGAGCAATAAACAACAAAAAAATTGCCTTCAAAAAATACAAATCTGATGGGTCAGCGATAACATTTAAACAGTACAAAGAGCTTAATGAAATCTGTAAAAATGTAATAAAAACAGCACAAATTCAAAATGAGAGACAGGTGGCCAAAGAAAGCAAAACTAATCCTAAATATTTTTTTAGATATATAAATGCAAAAAAACCAAGGACAGCGCATGTAGGACCCCTTAATAATGATAATGGGGAGGTTGTCACAAGCGATAAAGAGAAAGCGGAGCTACTGAATGGGTTCTTTAGTTCTGTATACACTATGGAAAAAGGAGCTGACATTGGCCAGGTCAGTGCTGGTAACACGTCATGTAATGTACTGAACTGGCTAAATGTAGAGATGGTACAAGGTAAGTTAAGTGATATAAATGTAAGCAAATCTCCAGGGCCAGATGGATTGCACCCAATAGTTCTTAGAGAGGTAAGTTCAGTAATATCTGTACCCCTGTTCATGATATTTAGAGATTCACTGGTGTCTGGTATTGTGCCAAGGGACTGGCGCAAGGCGAATGTGGTACCAATCTTCAAGAAGGGCTCTAGGTCTTCCCCAGGAAACTATAGACCGGTAAGTCTAACGTGCATTGTGGGTAAATTGTTTGAAGGACTTATAAGGGACTGCATACAGGAATACATAGGGGATAATTGTATTATAAGTGATAACCAGCATGGGTTTACTAAGGATAAAAGTTGTCAAACCAATCTAATTTGCTTTTATGAAGAGGTGAGTAGAAGCCTTGACAGAGGAATGGCTGTGGATATAGTGTTTCTGGAATTTGCTAAAGCGTTTGATACTGTCCCTCATAGACGTCTGACAGGTAAGTTAAGGTCTTTGGGTTTGGAAATTTTAGTTTGTAACTGGATTGAACACTGGCTCATGGATCGTACCCAGAGAGTGGTGGTCAATGATTCATACTCTGATTGGTCCCCGGTAATTAGTGGTGTACCCCAAGGTTGTGTACTGGGCCCGCTGTTGTTTAATTTATTTATCAATGATATTGAGGATGGTATTAACAGCTCTGTTTCTATCTTTGCAGATGACACCAAGCTTTGTAGCACGGTACAGTCTATAGAGGATGTGTATAGGTTACAAGATGACTTGGATAGACTAAGTGTCTGGGCATCCACTTGGCAAATGAGGTTCAATGTGGATAAATGTAAAGTTATGCATCTGGGTACTAATAACCTGCATGCGTCGTATGTCTTAGGGGGGATTAAACTGTCAGAGTCACTGGTAGAGAAGGATCTGGGTGTACTTGTAGATCACAGACTACAGAATAGCATGCAATGTCAGGCTGCTGCTTCCAAAGCCGGCAGGATATTGTCATGTATCAAAAGAGGCATGGACTCGAGGGACAGGGACATAATACTCCCCTTTATAAAGCATTGGTACGGCCTCACCTGGAATACGCTGTTCAGTTTTGGTCGCCTGTCCATAAAAGGGACACTGTGGAGTTGGAAAGGGTGCAGAGACGCGCGACTAAACTAATATGGGGCATGGAACATCTTAGCTATGAGGAGCGATTAAAGGAGTTACAATTGTTTAGTCTTGAGAAGAGACGTTTAAGGGGAGATATGATAAACGTATATAAGTATATTAATGGCCCATACAAAAAATATGGAGAAAAACTGTTCCAGGTTAAACCCCCCCAAAGGACGAGGGGGCACTCCCTTCGTCTGGAGAAGAAAAAGTTTAGTCTCAAGGGGCGACATGCCTTCTTTAAAATGAGAACTGTGAACTTATGGAACAGTCTACCTCAGGAACTGGTCACAGCAGGAAAAATTAACAGCTTTAAAACAGGATTAGATACATTCCTGGAACAAAATAACATTAATGCTTATGAAGAAATATAAAATCCCATCCCTTCCCCAATATCGCGCCACACCCCTACCCTTCAATTCCCTGGTTGAACTTTATGGACATGTCTTTTTTCGACCGTACTAACTATATGTAACTGAAATTTAATGTGGATAAGTGCAAGATAATGCACCTGGGGCGTAAAAACCATCAGGCAGAATATAGATTATTTGACACAGCCCTGACCTCAGTATCTGAGGAGAGGGATTTAGGAGTAATTATCTCAGAAGACTTAACGGTAGGAAGACAATGTAATAGAGCAGCAGGAAACGCTAGCAGAATGCTTGGATGTATAGGGAGAGGTATAAGCAGTAGAAAGAGAGAAGTGCTCATGCCACTGTACAGAACACTGGTGATACCTCAATTGGAGTATTGTGCGCAGTACTGGAGGCCGTATCTCCAGAAGGATATAGATACTCTAGAGAGAGTTCAGAGAAGATTCTAAACTAGTACATGGATTGCAGGATATAACGTACCAGGAAATGTTAAAGGACCTTAACATGTATAGAAGAAAGAAGAGACAGAGGGGATATGATAGAGACTTTTAAATACATAAAGGGAATCAACATGGTAAAGGAGGAGAGCATATTTAAAAGAAGAAAAACTACCACAAGAGGACATAGTTTTAAATTAGAGGGGCAAAGGTTTTTGCAGTAATATCAGGAAGTATTACTTTACTGAGAGAGTATTGGATGCATGGAATAGTCTTCCTGCAGAGATGGTCGCTGCAAATACAGTGAAGGAGTTTAAACATGCATGTGATAAACATAAGGCTATCCTTCATATAAGATAGGGCCAGGGACTATTCATAGTATTCAGATTATTGGGCAGAATAGATGGGCCAAATGGTTCTTATCTGCGGACACATTCTATGTTTCTATATATATGCAGGTGTGACTGTGTAAAAATGAGTGTTGGGTGAACAGCCACATGCATTACTGGCTGAAGTGAATACTAATTAATTCTATGTGTAATCCCCATAGTGTATATAACACCTAAATGTGCATGTTAATGTGTGTGCCCATGTCCACTCTAGTGCCACAAGTGCTGTACTACCCTCTAATACCCCACACCACCAATGTCTATAAATGTATCCTACTATATCCATCACATCGTACTGTGCAGTAAATGCATGATTACACTACCATGCCAACCACACGCTGCATATACATTACTGCCATTCTTAAACGGCCCTATAGTGCTAACAGGTAATGACCCTCCACCACTAATATAATATATAGTTTAAACTTATTGCATCCACTAACCATCTGGATCTGCATATGGAGGCCCAAAATATGCAGGTAGGCTCAAGGCCTACCGACCATGTAAATGTATACTGTCATAGATAATATGTGACATATGTGACAAACCATTCCACTAGATCTTACCATAGGTGGTACGGAGGAGTTGTAGTGGTCCCTCACCAACGAGTATTAACTCTATTTACATGGGTATCTGGATTTCATTCCCATAACCCCATAGGAGAACGTTAGTTATAACCCAAAACAACATGTTTGTGGTGCTATGTGAAGAATGTATACTGTATTACACTTACCCTAAAAAGCCAGTAAATAAGAGTTCCTAGTTTAGTCCCTGTGGTCCTTCCGCTTTCAGATTAAAGATCCATCTGGACTCGGCCTGAAGCAACCTTTTTGTCATGGGTCCACCCCTAATATTTGTCCTTATTCTCTCAAGACCCACCACTTTTAATCCATCCAGTCTCCCTGCATGATGCTTCAAAAAATGACCTGCAATAGAAGTGGTTTGTGCAATGCTGCATCACATCTGGCCAGGTGGACAGGTGCTTCTGCACTCTCTTTCTCAATTGTTGGCCAGGTACAGCTGATGGCATAGATTACCCGGTTGGTGTTCACGAACCACTCTGTGGGGGTCATGTACTGGCATATATTACAATTTCCACACGGAAATGATCCCTTCAATTTCAGTCCTCTTCCCAGACTCTGTATAGGTTTTTGAAAGTGACTACAAGAAAGTAAGTCCTTTAAGTTAAGAGCTCGTCTTGCCACTAAAAGGGGGGCATCAGAAATGACTCCACGGATCCTGTTGTCTGAGCGCAGAATGTCTTTTCTCCAATTCCATTGGTTATTATACCCGGTTACAAATCTTAGGGTATCATCCTTTTTCTTTTTTTTTTATGTATTAAAGTTTAATAAAGAAATATCACAGCATACATAGAACGAGGGCTCGCAGGCCCACAGTACGCAACACACAGAAACAAATTGATCCGTGAAATGGACGTATAGAAGGGACCAGTATATGCAATATAGCAACTATGAAACAAAAAAAAAGGAAGAAAACTACTTCATCAAGAAGCAGAACAAAACAAAGCAGGAGGCAAAAGGAGTCATAGACAAAGGCAAGAACAAAAGATCAGCAAGGAAGGGGGCGAGAAGAGAAGGGGGTGGTGGCATGAGGGGAGGTAAGGAGACTGTAAGTCAGGGAAGATGGGGGGTTGGGCTGGGGGGGGATCGGCTGGGGCAGGGGGGTGTCTGTAGAGGAAAGGCCAAATCTCATGAAACTAGGTGAGTCCGTGTAGTCCATCCAGAAACGCCAACGCGAAACATATTTCTCAGTAGAGGCATTAAGGTCTGCCAAAAATTCTTCTAGACCCTGGATATGCAGAACTTCCCTAAGCCAGTCCGTGACCGTAGGGGGGGAAGTCGACTTTCACCTCCTTGGAATCACTCTCTTGGCAGCTGCCAGCAAGATGCCAACTAGACCTTTCTTCAGTTTATCAGCAGGGCCAGGTAGCATGGAGAGAAGAAGGGCCTGGGGAGTGTCCCCTATGCGTGTGCCGGTGACAAAGTGGATAACGTCTCGTACCCCACACCAGAAAGGTGTCAACAAAGGGCAGGAGTGCCAGATATGTGTCAGCGTTCCGTTATCCCCCATGCATCTCCAGCAGACAGGCGAGACAGAAGGATAGAAGCGGTGGAGTAGAGCAGGGACTCTATACCACGAGAGAGCAGTTTGTAATTGGTCTCCTGCAGAGCTACTGCCCTGGAGGTCTTATGGCAGAGTAGGAAAGACGTTTCCCAGTCTGCTGTAGTAGGAGTGGTATCCAAGTCTCTCAACCAAGCCTACTGGAAGGGCAAGAGGGACTGCGCATCACGACTGTTGAGCATCGAGTACAGTAGAGAGATCGTATGCGTTGGGCCAGTAGAAGCTAAGCACAGGTGTTCAAAAGCCGTGGGTTCCATATGGAGTTTGCCAGAAACCCGCCAGGTGCTGTAAAAATGTTTCAGTTGAAAGTATTGGAACGTATGCAAGGAAAAACCAATTGTGTCTCCCACGATGTTGGGCAGGGATTTCAGAGAGGAAGACTGGAGGACCCTGGCTGCGGGAAGCGGTGAGCCTGAAGGGGCGACCAGGAAGCCAGTAGGAGAAGAGCCAGAAATAAAATCGGGGTTGCCAGTAATATGGGTTAGCGGGCCCAATGGCTCCAGCAAGCATGTCTTAATTAGATGATGGGTGCAAGAGTAGAGGATGACCCTAGAGACAAAGGGCAGGGAGGCCTTCTCGGTAGGTGTCCAGAAAGCCGGACGGATCCAAGGGAGGGAAGTGATTGGGAACCGGGCAAGGGCAATTTCTATATAGACCCACAACTTGGATCCAGAGGCATGAAAACCATCTAATATGCGGGCCGCTAGGGAGGCCAGGTAATAGGAGTAAGGGTCGGAAAAGGCCCAACCTCCACTTGCTTTAGACTGAGCCAGTGTGCACTTGGAGATCCTATGTCGGCCCCTGGACCACACAAAATTAATGAAGAGGGCAGTCAAAGGCCTAAAAAAGGCACGGAATAGCATAACTGTCAGCGTCTGAAACAAGTAGAGTAGGCGGGGGAGCAGATTCATTTTCAAGATATTAATACGTCCAAGCCAGGAAAAGTCAGAACACTCCCACCTGGAGAGATCACCCTTGAACCTACTCAGGAGAGGGGACAGGTTCAGGGCAACCACCTGGGAGAGGTCCATAGGGATATGGACACCTAGATATTTGAAACAGAGATGAAAGGATGAAGCGGCACTCCAGCGGATTACAATCCATTGTAATCCGCTGGAGTGCCGCTTCATCCTTTCATCTCTGTTATACCTTCGGGATTGTGAGTCGGATCCCTTGGAGCTGTGCACCCACTTAGGACTTCAAGCCCTTCACTGTGCCTTAGCTTACTTCTCTTTTTTCTAGATATTTGAAAGAGGTAGGGTGCCAGGTAAAGGGGTACAAGCCCTGCAAGCTCTGAACCCGCAGTGCGTCCAGAGAGACATTCATGGCCATGCTTTTCGCGACGTTAATTCTGTAGTTGATCATTGCGCTGAAGTCATTCAGGACAGACAGGAGCGCAGGGAGTGACGTTTCCGGGGTGGAGATATACAGAAGGAGATCGTCCTCAAAAGCTGAACACTTAAAATGACAGTCTCCAACCTGTATTCCACGTATGTCAGGGTGTGATCTGATAGCTTGCAGCAGATGTTCCATTACCAGAATGTAAAGTAGAGGGGAGAGGGGACACCCCTGCCTGGTGCCATTGCGTATAGGCAGGGGCGTCGAGAGAGACCCATTCACTCTGATTCTGGCCGATGGGCTACCATAAAGAGCCATGATACGACCCAGGGTCACCGGGCCAAAGCCCAGTTGCGCTAACACCTCTCTCATGAAACCCCACCCCCCTCTGTCGAAGGCCTTTTCGGCGTCAAGCGACAGCACCATACAAGGGAGGTTACCGGATTGAGCATGGTGAATGAGAGAGAATGTTTTGAGAGTGTTGTCTCGGGCCTCCCTGGAAGGGACAAAGCCCACCTGGTCCGGGTGGATCAGGGAATCCAGAAGAGGGGTGAGGCAGGAGGCAATCAACTTGGCATATATCTTGGTGTCAGTGTTAAGGAGGGAGACGGTGGCGATAGCTCTGACATAAGTTCGGGTCTTTCCCCTCCTTCGGAATTACGGTAATATGTGCTGTCAAAAAAGAGGTAGGGAAGCCAGTGGAGGGGGAGATAGCATTGAAGACGGACAGCATAGGTTCAGACAGGTCAGGTAGGAAGAGTTTATAGAACCGAGCAGTGTACCAGTCCGCCCCCGGGAATTTGCCGGAGGGCGAGGAAGAGACAGCTGTCTCTAGTTCCTCCGCCGTGAAGAGTGTCTCCAAGGCTGCCAAAGTTTCAGCCGGCAAGGCAGGAAGAGCGGTGCGCTCCAGGAAGAAGTGAATGGTTTGAGGGGTAGGGGGGGGCACACCTCCAACACCCTCCAGGTCATAGAGACCCGAATAGTAGGTGTGGAAGCTGGCAAGTATCTGAGAAGTGAGATGTTCCAACTGTCCCTGTGGGTTTTTGATAGAGGGGACATACAGAGCTGCCCTCTTGTCCCTCAGGGCCCTGGCGAGGAGTCTGCCTGCTTTGTTTCCCACTCATAGTGAGACCCAGAACATAGCTGACGGTACCTATTGTGCTTCTTGTCAATAAGGGTCTGTACCTCCTTCTGTACTTTAAGAAGTTCTCTGAGGTCACCGTCAGCTAGGGTGTGTCTATGACGGGTCTGCAAAGCATGCAATTGTTGCGAGAAGAGTGGTGAGTTTGTGAGAGGCACTTTAGTGCCTCCCACTGAGTCTGTGGTGACGTGGTGTCGGAGGCGTGGGTTTGTAAAAAAGAAACAATTTCTGATTTAACCTCGGCAACACAGAGGAGGTCCTGGAGAAGAGTCTCATTCAACCTCCAAGTGAATTCCCTATGAGGGGCCGCAGGGAGCCTAAGAGTGCAGGAAACAGGGGCATGATCGGAGTGAATCATTGGGTCTATGGTACCTGATAGAAGGGTAGGGAGTAAGTGGTGGGAGATCATAATGTAATCAAGTCTAGAGTACACTCTCCGTGCATGCGAGAAGAAGGAGTAATCGCGGTCGGCGGGATGGAGGAGGCGCCACTTGTCGCATAGCTGGTGGGCATGAAGAGCGCGTTTAATCCCCCTCAACGCAGCAAAGGAGAGTGTGCTAGAGCCTGAAGAGGTGTCAGTCAGAGGGTTCAGTGCAACATTAAAATCCCCACAGACAATGAGTACACCCTGGGAAAAGGCATTAAGATCCTCCAGTGTCCTCTCAAGAAAAGTCCTCTGTCCTTGATTCGGGGCATAAACAGAGGCCACAGTATATTCACGGCCCTGTAAGAGGACAAACACATAGCGGGCCTCGGGATCAACTCGGGTATCCACAATATGCACAGGCAGTGATTTATGAAAAAATATCGCAACCCCTTTTACTTTTTGGGAGGGGGAGCTACTATGGACCCAAACGGGGTAATATCTATTTCAGAAGGCTGACAATTGATCTTGGCGGAAGTGGGTCTCTTGCAAGCATACTATCAGGGATCTATTTTTATGAAAGTGGTACAACATGGATCTATTTTTATGAAAGTGGTACAACAACTTGGCCCTTTTCCCAGGGATGTTGAGGCCCTGGGCATTCACTGAAGAAATCGTAAGAGATGTCATAGGAAGGAACATACAAGTGTACGTGGGCAATCACTTAAGGTACCCCAGGGGACGAGGGGGAAGGGGATCGGGGCACAAGAAAAAGGGACATAGAGGGAGAGTGGAGGGAGGGGAGGGGGGTTAGGGAGAAGAAGGGGAATAGAGAAAGGAGAGAGTAAGGAGAAGGTAGAAAAGGGAGGAGTAGGAGAGAATAGGCAGAGACGAAAAGAAAACAAGTGCCTGCACAGGTATCTAGAAGAAGAAGAGCCAAAAGGCGACAGCGGTAGTCAATACAACTACCAGCAACCTATGGGGGGCGTATTAACAAAAATAATATAAACAATGAAAACCACTGCAAACCTGAGGGAAAAAAGAGAAAAAAAACAGCAAAAAAAAAAATACGAGAAAACAGTCAAGCAACATCCGTATGACCGCCATAATAGACAATATATGGTCTAGAGGCAATATGGTGGGGGAGAAAAATAAGGCATGTAAAGAAAAACAACATTGACAGGGTGACCTAGCAAAGCATTATACTCATCAGTCTCGGCGGGTGAGTGAAGAGTCCCGGAGGAGATAGTCCAGTAGCGAAGTCCAACAGCGAAGTCCAGACAGGGCGCAGCTGACGGGGAGCGCTATGAACCCCTCCTGGAACGGGAGGCGCTCCTAGGGCGTCGTCTAGCGCGCTGAGGGCGAGGAGTGGCAGGAGCGAGGGAGGAAACCATGCCTTGGCGAGCGTCTGAAGCAGGCTGTAGAAACGGGTTATCCAACAGATCAATCCATTGCAGCAGTTCCCTAGGCGGCAGTCCCAAAGTCTGCAAGAACAAGGGCCAGTCCGGAGGGCGACGTAGAGAGATCAATTTGTCATCCATTCGAACTGTGAGGGCAAATGGAAAACCGCAGCGGTAGGGGATATTTTGGCTTTGAAGGACCGCCAGCAACGGTTTAAGTGAGGTCCGTAGGCGCAGGGTGTGGCGGGAGAGGTCAGAAAACAATTGCAAACGAGTCCCCTCAAAATCCAGGTCTCTCAGCTGTCTGGCCTTTTGCAAAATGTCCTCTTTCATCGGATAATAGTGCAGGCGACAAATCACATCCCTCGGCTTGGAGGGGTCCGGGTTCTGGGTGCGCAGCGTCCTGTGTGCTCTGTCCATCTCAATGGGCGCATGCGCCGGACGGTTGAGAATGGAATTAAACAGTTCAGTGAGAGCACAGAACAGATCCTGAAGGCGAATAGACTCAGGGAGACCCCTGATCTGGATATTGTTCCGGCGGTTTCGGTTCTCCAGATCATCTCCAGTTGTTGGTGTTTTACATGAGTAGTTAGGTCCTGGCGGAGAGAGTGAACAGTTTGTTGGACAGAGTCCTTGAATGCTTGAAGATCAAGCACAGTAGTGCGCAAAGAGTTCACATCTGTCTGCACAACCTGCAGATCCTGTCGCCATGCGGTTTTTAGCTCCGCCGTGAGGGAAGAGAGATCCTGCTTGGTGGGTATCAGGGAAAGAAGGGCTTGTAATTCCGGATGGTCTCTCAATATCAAATGAGCATCATTGGCAGATGGGGCAGCTGGGGAAGGAGGGCCAGCAAATGCCTTGTTGTGACCTGCCGACTGGGGTGAGGCTGAGGTCAGCAGAGCAGGAGCAGGTGACAGTACCGGAGCAGGGAGGACAGGTTGGCGTTCGTCCTGGGGGGTCCTAACAGGGAGGACCTGTGGAGCCGTGGGACTCTGCTGCCACGAGGTGAGCTGGGGAGATGTCCGCCGCGGTGGTACTGGTGTGGGAGGCGGGGCCAGCTTAGCAGCGCAGCGTCGGTGAGGAGACAGGGCCCGGGTGCAGGGAAAGACCGGGGCCATACACTCCTGTGAGGCCAGGTCCAGAAGAGGCACCGGGGAGGTGAGAGGAGGCGCTTCAGACTCACCACCAGCGACGCGTCCAGAGTTCTGCTGTCGATCCCGGGCCGGTGAGGGGGCAGCAGCAGGAGAAGCGCCAGGGCCTCCGACCAGTGGCGCGTGCCGACGCGAGGAAGATGGCGCCTGGCTGGGGGTATCATCCTTTTTCTTTGTCTTTGTACAAGACTGCAACAACCTCCTTCTATCAGAATCATAAGCTCTTTGATAAGCCCTCGAAAGTGTTTTCTTTGGGTAGCTGCGTTCGCGGAATTCTTTTTTGAAATCATAATTTCTGGTACAGTTTTTTTTCACTCGCAAGAACTGTCCAACTGGGATCCCTTTTCTGGTATGTTCAGGGTGGAAGGATGTATAATGTAGGAGACTGTTTGTTGCAGTCTTCTTCCTGTAGAGTTTCCTCAACAGTCGATCATCCTTCTTCAAAATACGTTAGTCCAAGAATTCAGCTGTGTCAGGGGAGATGGAGAAAGTCAGAAAAATGTTTAAATCCTTCTGGTTGAGGGAGGCGATAAACTCAAGACACTTCTATCTTAATCCATGCCATGCAAACAAAAAAAATATCATCAATAAATTTGAACCAATATAAAACATGCCTAAAGTACCACAATGGATACACGAATGCCTCCTCCCACCAACCCAAAAATAGGTTGGCGAAAGAGGGGGCACAGCGCGCACCCATCGCAGTACCGGAGATCTGCAAATAAAACCGATTATCAAACACAAAATAATTATGCTGAAGAAAGAAATGCAAAAGTTGCAAAATAAATAAATCCAAAACTCTATCTCCATCTCCCCGCTCCTCTAGGAAGTGTGACACAGCTCTGATCCCATGGTCATGGGCTATGTTGGAATACAGGGACTCCACATCACAAGTAACAAGAAAAACATCATCTGAAACTGGGATGTCTTGTATGGTTTCTATTAGGTGACTGGAGTCCCTGACATAGGATGGCAATTTTTTGACCATGGGTTCCAAGAAGAAGTCAACAAATTCACAAGCCTTTTCACAGAGGCTACCAATCCCCGATATTATGGGGCATCCAGGTTGATCGGCAAGTCATTTATGCACCTTTGGGAGCATGTAAAATGTAGCAACCCAAGGGTCCCTCACCTGTATGAAAACATGATCTTTCTTTGAAATTGTCCTGGCTTCCATGGCTCCATCCAAAAGGTGCGATAGTTTGTGTTGGAATACTGTTGTTGGCTCAATCGGCAGTTTCTGGTAATATTGTCTATTTTTGAGCTCCACTTCCCTCATGTATTGGTCCACAGGCCAGAAGACAACATTCCCTCCTTTATCAGCCTCCTTGACTAGAAAGTCATAATTTCTTTGTACATTTTTTTTTTTAGATCTCGTTGTTCCTCCCAGAAAAGATTTTGGCCTGCAGAGAAATTCATAGGCAGCTGCTGAATGTGCAGACACAACATCAACATAACATGGCTAGATCCAAATCAAAGCACTGTTTCATTGAGACAGGCACTTTTTCCCCACCCCTACAAACTTGTGTTAGCTTGGGGGGTGCAGGGTGAATAGGGTGTAGCTGTGCAGTGATGAAAGGGTGTAGCATTAACCCTTAACGGTCGTGATGCCAGGGTGCGGGTTCCTCTGCATATATATATCCTACCGCCACCCATCCCAGGAATGATAGGGAGGAATAAAGGATTATCCACAACCGGAATTGTAATAAACGGGAAATAACTTTACTGCAGATTTTATGAAGGATGCAATCAGCAAACAGTCTTTACAAGAGGACCGGACTATGTAGGGAATATGCTTTGAGGCTTACTTTACTCTGTTCCACTGAATTTAGGGGTTTGATTTAGGTTCAGTAGTTGCGTAGAATTAGCTGAATTGGAGTTAGGTAGACTCACAGTTATCAAGAAGTTGAAGAGATAGGCTTCAGGCATAATTAGTCTTGTAGATTTGCACAGAGCTCCGCTCGCTGTCATATCCTGGGGGAAAGAGAGCTATCATTGGTTAACAGCGCCCTTATATCTGAAGGGGCAGGGGCAAAGCTTATTGGTTCCCCAAACCTGTCAGTCCTATCACAAAGGATTGTGGTACATCACATGACTAAATCACATGACCTGAAAGGTCCTTAATTTTAGCATAACACATTTACTATAGATCACATGACCTAAGGTCCTGTAAGTAATCTTTATATTATTAAATATTCTAAATATATACAATAAATTACATTTTTATGAGGTGTTTGATGGTTATCCCAACAGCACGAAGGAACTTTGACTATGGGGACTTCCGACACAAGGTACAGGACCATGTCCAGTAGCGGGACACCACAAACTTATAAGGGCTTGCTTTTTGTGGCATCAATTTATACTGTGTAAAAGGCTAAACAAAAAAAAATGTTTGTTGGGCAAAAATGAAAAAAAAAAAAAACCATGTAATTTTGTAATTTTGGGGGGTTTCCGCTTCTGCACAGTGCACTTTGCGGTAAAAAAGACACATTATTTTTATTCTGCAGGTCCATACGGTTTCAACGATGACCATTTTACATAGGTTTTATTTTGTTTTACTTTTTTTTTTATTATAATTTTTTGTACGCAAATTAAAATGTGTAAAATTGTGCTTTTCTGACCTCTTTTTTTTTCTGTATACAAGGATGGGTGTGGGCTCAATTTTTGCATCGCATTCTGTAGTTTTTAATGGTACCATTTTTGTTTTTACTGGAATTTTAATAGCTTTTTATAAATTTTTTAGGATATACAAAGTGACCAAAAATACGCAATTCTATACTTTGGTATATTTTTATGCATACCCCTTTGACCATGCAGTTAAAGTAACACTTATTTTTATAGTTTGTACATTTTTGCGCACAGCGATCCCACATATTGTTATGCCTATTTTTGTTTACATATTTTTTTTATAGGGAAAGGGGGTGATTTAAACTTATTAGGAAGGGTATTAAGTCACATTTATTAACTTTTCCTTTTTCTTTCTTTACACAATTTTTAGTCCCCATAGATTCCATGCACTTTTCAATGCTATGCCAAAGCATAGCACGGATCACTGTTATTGGTATTCCATTGCTCCAGCTTGCCATGGCTGACTGGAGCATAGGAGCATCAATCTAACAGCGAGGAGGCAGGTAAGGGCCCTCCCACTGTCCTCTCAGCTAATCGGGACACTGCATTTTCACTACAGTGGTCCCGATCAGCTCAGCTGAGTAGCTGGGATTATCTTCTTACACTTTAGACACCGCAATGAACTTTGATTAAGGTGTCTAAGAGGTTAATACTGGGCCTTACTTATAGGGCCAGTGAGCACTCTGTATTGGATCCTCCTCCAATCCTTGCCAGGCACCACCTCTTAGAGAGCACTTCTCACTTTCTGTGGTGTCTAAGCAATATTGTAGATTTCTACAGCTAAGGCCCCTGTCTCCAGTGTCCCTGTGTTTTAGTCTTCCGCACCTGAGCTATCCAGCTCTGCTGTTGTAACAGTACCAGCCCTGCTTAACAAACACCCTATCAGTTCTGCTGCACCTGATGCCCTCTTTAGTGTCAGTTTGCCCCTTCTGCCTGCCTGGCCAGCTGCCACTTGTGGCACAATGGGTCCACACCCGAGGGGCGTTACAAACTGACTCCTAGATCATCTTTAAACGTACAGCACAGAGATGGCACGAGATCTTTTGCTGTGCCCACAACACCACCTGAGGGAGTCAACTGAAACAAACAGCTAAAATTCCATGGGAAGGGCCGGGATCAGAGATAAAGAGAAGAAGTACAACGATCCAACATGACACACTGTACAGGCGCTGTAAAACGCTGTACAGGCGCTGTACAGTTGCCGTGGCAACCAAACCGCACAGCATAAGCTGCCCCTCTCCACACTGGACTGTAAATAGCAACTCTGTAGGTCTTTAACTTTCAGTATACTGTAATAAATAACTATAATGCATCAAAGTATAATTTTTTGTCATCTCTCCAAAAATAAATAATAAAAGGTTTAATGATAATATACATACCTTCATTGTACCAATATCACAGATCCTATGTGAAATCTGCATCCCATTATTTGTAATGGGAATCGTGCCAAAGATCACACCATGAACTGCAGTAAATGTGTAACTTTTAAGAGATATGTCACCTTTCTGATGCAGATTCTGCGTCAGGTGACCTGGATGTAGATTGGTCTCATTAAAGGGGTCTGAAATGCATCCAAATCTACAGACAAATCGTAGGCAGAAATCCAAGGGCACCCTTTGGATTTCTGGCACAGTTTCCATTCAGGAACTTTCAGATGGAAACATAAAAATTTTTTTTTTTTAAAAACAGAGCTCATTTCCGTTAGAAAATCCCATACGTCCGTTAGAAAATTCCATTATAGTCTATGGGATTTTTACATTATCCGTTTTAATCCGTTATTGTCCGTTATTAAGAACAGACGTTTTTTTGTGATTGAAGATAGTAACGGGAGAAATAGTGCATGCACTATTTCTTCCGTTCATTCTCCCGTCACAAAATAACGTCCGTTATTAATAACGGACTATAATGGATTAAAACGGATAATGTAAAAATCCCATAGACTATAATGGGATTTTCTAACGGACGTATGGGATTTTCTAACGGACGTTTAATGGCTGATTTTCAGGGTTTTCATAACGGAACATCAAACGGATCTTTAAAATGGATGCATTTTATTGTGTGAAAGCAACCTAAGAGTGGAGCTGTTGTTGGAAGAGTGGAGCTGTTGTTGGAAGAAGTCAGCTCTGCTTTTCTAATCCTGGATAAGCCTTTTGGCTATGTTCACACGTCTTAAAATGTGCAGACATTCCACACAATAGCATGTTACAGCTGCACTAGGATTACTTGGAAATGTACCGTCTTCATAGACGACAAATGCATCCGTAGCAAACATTGAACAGGTTAATCGTTTCTGCGGATGCTGGAATAGGGATTTCCGGGGCCGAAACATTGGCTACGGAAATTTCGCACAGTGCATCAGAATCCCTTTGAAATCAATGGGACTCTGCTGAAGTGGAATTAATGAGCGGGATTTATTCGCGGAATTCTGCCCGGAAATTCCACTGTGTGAAAATAGCCTTACAGTACATGTATTGTTAGAAAATTTAATTTTATTTCACTTAGATTTTATTACGGGAAATATATTTTATTTTATATATCTTATTGTCAACATAAAACTTTTACATTTTGCAGTTTTTACACTGGCCACTAGAGGTAGGATTAAAAAATTTGATTCGGCCGATTAGCCAAGTCTTCCCAAAAATATCTGTTTTGTTCTGTTTTGTTGTGAATCGCAAGTCTGCAAACTACAAGGCGATCAGATAAGTGCTATACATTGTTACATGCACATTACAGAAAGAGCTGTAGCTAGCTCTTTTTGCTCCATGTGGGACAGGACATCATGGAACCTGCAACACAAACATATTAGTATTAGGCTCTGTACTTTTCCAGCATTTTCCTGCCCTTTTCCCTACAAATGACTCCAGCCTCCTCCAAACCCAATGCCACCAGCCTTCCCACAATGCACAATAAATTATGATTATTGATTAAATTTACAAGTCACTTTTCATAAATTATGAAACATCTTTAAACAATGGCTGCACTTATAACCAGCCTTACCCCACACAGTGACAAAGGGGTGTACATGGGAGACAGGGGTGTAGAGGGGTGTACATGGGAGACAGGGGTGTAGAGGGGTGTACAAGGGTGACAGAGGGGCATACAGGGGTGACAGAGGGGTGTAGAGGAGTGACCGAGGGGTGTACAGGGTAACTGTGGGGTGTATATGAATGACAGAGGGGTTTAGAGGGGTGACAGAAGGGTGTAGAGGGGTGACAGAAAGGTGTAGAGGAGTGAAAGAAGGGTGGGGGTGCACTACCCGAAGCTGAGTAGGCCTCTGTCAGCGCTGCCCCTGCTCCTTCCCTCCTCCACATCCTTCTGCTAAGGGACCAGGGAGAATCCAGAGTCCAGAGCTGCTCCATAGGAGAGTGAGGATACATGAGGATTGGAGCTGCAGCATCACCCGTCCCGGCACAAAATACAGACTTCCCTCCTGCCTGGTCTGCACGCCTGTGACTCACAGGTGCGCAGGCCTGGGCAGAAAAATAAAAAATTTTAGCGCCATATTTCCCCTCAGAGTGTCCTGGCACCCTGGATGGTAATCAATGCCTCCTTGCGCCCCCTTGCAACAGCGCACCTGAGACGATCGCCTCACTTGCCTCATCGGAGCTACAGCCCTGATTACAGAACATACAACTTCAAAAAACACTAAAATCTGTGATAAAAGTGCTATAAAAAAGAGGTAGTATTATATGTGACAGGGTCATCAAGGGTGGATTTAAAAGGGCGGCAGTTTAAGTTGTAGAAATTTCTGCAACAGTTCGTTCCATAAACTTGAGTGAGGGGAACTCTGAGGACAATGCGCTCCAGTCAGTTAAAAAGGTATTTGTGTACAACACCAGCCAGTGTGTACTTTTGCCTGGCCTTTCACAATATCTAGGCCAGTGTTTCCCAACCAGGGTGCCTCCAGGTGTTGCAAAACAGCAACTCCCAGAATGCCTGGACAGCCAAAGGCATGCTGGGAGTTGTAGTTTTGCATCATCTGAAGGCACCCTGGTTGGGAAACACTGATCTAGGCCCTTGAGACTTTAACAGGTACAAAATAGTACACCACTAAGTATGTGGTATGCACTTATGAGGGGAGAAAAATGTGCTACAGTATGCTTAAAAAAGTATTTGTATACAACACCAGTCAGTGAGTACTTTTGCCTGGACTTTCACAGTATCTAGGCCCTTGAGACTTTAACAGGAACAAAATAGTACACCACTGAGATGTATGTATGTGGCATGCACTTATGAGGGGAGGACAATGCGCTCCAATACGCTTAAAAAAGTATTTGCGTACAACACCAGCCAGTGTGTACTTTTGCCTGGCCCTTTACAGTATCTAGGCCAGTATTTCCCAACCATGGTGCCTCCAGGTGTTGCAAAACTACAACTCCCAGAATGCCTGGACAGCCAAAGGCTGTCCAGTCATGCTGGGAGTTGTGGTTTTGCAACATCTGGAGGCACCCTGGTTGGGAAACACTGATCTAGGCCTTTGAGACTTTAACAGGAACAAAATAGTACACCACTGAGATGTACGTATGTGGTATGCACTTATGAGGGGAGAAAAATGCACTACATTACATTAAAAAAAGTATTTGTGCACAACACCAGCAGTACACACCAGTGCTGCAGCACACAGTCGTTGTGAATCGAATTTTTCCTGAAGTTCGTAACGAATTTGGATTCATCAGATTCGATTCATTCATCCCTAACTAGAGGGTTCACAATAAGCTGACGCTTTCTGTTTTGCATAGCTCCCTAATTAGCTTTGCTGTGTAGAATGGGACGGAATAAGCAGATATCCAAATATGGCCACCCCCAGGGAAACTTAAAATAAATGATAAAACAAACATGCTTCCACCAGATGAGACTGAAAATACATATAAAAATATTCCCTTTAAGGGTTTATGAACCCTTAAAATTTTTGCATAACTTGTCACTTTATATCTAGAGAAAAAAAAATCCTGTTTGTATCTTTATTTATTTAAGACATAAAATGATACATTACATCCTGATTGGTAAATAAGGGAAGTAAATTGCTGTTGTTATTTCTTGTACACTATAATTTAATATCTACCCATAAATCCTTTGTGTTGGAGGAGCGGCTTTTGTGTTTTCTGCTGCTTTTTTTTCCGTCCTCTTTCATCGATATTGTATCCCTGTTGTTTGAATATCTTATCAAATTTTATCAAAGGCTCCGGCGTAATTTTGTTGTCTCGGGTTTACTAGATACTTTAAATAGCTTTAAAAGAAAAATTTCCTACCTGCTGACAGTGACATGGTGGCGGCCACCGAGCAGATGCTGGGCTTTTGTACTTGGCTCTTTAGAATTTTAAAGTGAGAAATGAAGCCCTGTTTGATCATAAGGAATAAAGTAGGTGTAATTTGTAGCAATTCTTTCTCACTGCCTCGTGTTTTAAATGAACTGCATTATACGAAAAGTAAAATAAAGGAGAAGGAAGACATGGAGAGGACAGCGCCTCGTGTGATTCCGTGGGTATATTTTCCCATACTACCCCCGTGTGATGTGCGCTCACCTGGGGAACTTTTCACTAGTGTTGAGCTGCATAGGCATTATTCGAATTCGCGAATATTCGCGAATATATGGACGAATATTCGTCATATATTCGCGAATATTCGCATATTCGTAATATCCTCATGTTATTTTCGCAAATGCGAAATATTCGTGTATGCGAAAATTTACGTATGCGAAAATTAGCATATACAAAAATTTACATAAGCGAAAAATGAGAAAATTAGCATATGCAAATGTTCGCATATGCGAAAATTCACACGCCAGTCTCACACAGTAGTATTAGAGCCTTCTGTACACCACACAAGCTGGAAGCAGAGAGGGATGATCACTGTGATGTGAACTGTAAAAAAAAAAAAAAAAAACGAATATTCGTAATTACAAATGTATAGCGCTATATTCGCGAAATTCGCGAATTCGCGAATATGCGATATTCGCGAATAATATTCGAATTGCGAATATTCGCGAGCAACACTACTTTTCACCTGTGGGGTCAGACGAGAGAGCTCGGGCTGCAGCCTGCAGGGACTGGGCTGCACCCCTCGGGTGGTGATCGTCAGGAATTAGCGTTGCTGAAGGCGGAAAAAGATGTTCTGCAGTGGTGCTGCCTTTTTTAGATCAATTTAGTTTGAGTCCGGTATGATAAAAGCATTCACATTTATTTTTGCATGCATATAAGAACAGACAAGCAAGACACGTTTTGGGGTTATGTTACCCTTTCTCAATTGCAGGAAATGTAGGAAAGGACTCGGAGCTTTGTTTGTCTTAGAAATAGTGATTGTGGAAGAAACCAAACCAGATGTCTATGTAGTGCAGCATAAGCTATCATGAAAGAATAATGTAGAGGTTCTTGTGTATTCCTTGTGCTTACCTGTTTTCGCAGATCGGGCTGGTATGGTTTTCAGCCATATTGGTTTCTGTTTCACAATATAAATATTTTTTTTCATGCTGCCTACATTTCCCATGAATTATTTGGCTTTGCAGTGAGAGGGGGTGGAGTGTGATTGCAATTCAACTTATAAGACTGACCTAATCACCTGGCTAGACTCCAGCAACCAGAAACCTGAAAGGAGTTCTGTAGTGAAAGAAAATGTATCTTCTATCCTTTGGATAGGGAATAAGCTATAGATCGCGGGGGGTCCGATTGCTGGGACTCCCCTTGATCTCCTGAACCGGGCCCCAGCAGTCTGCCGGAAGCGGCCGTTCTGACCCCGGCAGGAAGCCGCAGCCAACACGCTCCTCCATGTATGGGATACATGGGGGGCATTTTGGCCGCCACTCAGTGCAGGGTCGGAACGCTCCCTTCCAGCAGTTTGCTGGGGTGACATTCACGAGATCGCGGGGGATCCCAGCGGTCGGACCCCCTGCAATCTATAACTTATCCCCTGTCCTTTCACTATAGAACTCCTTTAACTGCTGAGACTCATAAGTGGGTTGTTGTCAGTTCATAAAAATTGCAGTTTTGATGAGTTTTCATATTCAAAGTCTGGTATAGTGATTACATGACCAAGTTACAGTAACAAAACCTGCAGATGCAGCTGTGCTGGAATAAAACAAATAGCACTGTGAGACTAGTGATGGTGAGTGTGCATGATATGGGCAAAGAAACAGCAACTAGAATGATCCTTTAAATATAGAGTTCAAAGTAAGAGAAGCACTTAATTAACAAATGGCAGGTGCTGGCAATCTGGATCTAGGCTACAAAAATCGAATACATAAGAAAAAGGTAAAAAAAAAACAAAAAAAACAATTGTAGCACCATAAATATTTTTCTACTGAACTCAGACTGCCTAAACAAATACAGACCCTGACTAGATTACTTAAAAAAATCAAAAAAGCTATAGACCCTCTCAGATATACAGATGCCAGACCAAGCTTTCTAGAAAAATAGACCCTGACCACACATACAGTGGTCCCTCAACATACGATAGTAATTCGTTCCAAACGACCCATCGTTTGTCGAATCCATCGTATGTTGAGGGATCCGTGCAATGTAAAGTATAGGAAGCTATACTCACCTGTCCTCGCCGCTCCGCACCAGGTCCTCACCGCTCCCGCTGCTGTTCCAGGGGCTCCCGATGCTGTCCCGCTGCTCCGGTGTCTTCTTTGCGATCCTCCGGTGTCTTGCGCATCTTCTGCAGGGTCCGGGCCTCACTTTCAGGTGATGTTATTACGCTGCTGCGCCGGCACGGCGTGCGTAGTGACGTAATAACAACGCCGGAAAGCAAGGCCCAGACCCTGGAGAAGATGCGCAAGACACCGGAGGATCGCGAAGTGGACCCGGAGCAGCGGGAATAGGTAAGCGAACCTGCCAGGGATGCTTAAACTGCTATCCGACAGCAGCTTAAGCATTTTGCGCTGTCGGATAGCAGTTAATGCGATGGCCCCGACATATAAAAGCATTGCATGTCGATGCTGACATCGACATGCGATGGCCTCTGAGAGGCCATCATATGTCGATTTTATCATATGTCGGGGCCATCGTAGGTCGGGAGGTTACTGTAGTTACATAGTTACATAGTTAATACGGTTGAAAAAAGACATATGTCCATCAAGTTCAACCAGGGAATTGAAGGGTAGGGATGTGGTATCGGTATATGTTGGTGGATATCTATATACACCCCTGTATATAGATATCCACCAACATATACCGACACCACACCTTAAATGGGTACTCCGCCCTTAGACATCTTATCCCCCATCCAAAGGATCTCGGCTGCTGCATCCGGCTCTAAACGAACGCAGGGTACAGCAGGGAGATTGCATTCAGGGAAATTCAGTTGCCAGCCTCTTAAAAAAATACAGATGCCACCCCCCCCACCTTGGCATCAATACATTGTCTGCCACATTACCCAGGAGAACCACAAGGTGCAGGGACGAGGAGTAAGTACTTAGGATGCAGAGCCTACTTTTATACAAACTAGACAACCCCCTTAGGGAAACCCTAAACTAAAATGACTTGCTTTTATTGAACTCCATAGAGTAATTAGTAACCAACACACGTTTAAAAGCACAGTGTTACTCTGGTAATTGTAACCTGTCAGGTGCACCACTGTCAAAGGTTACACTAGTAGCATTAATGGCAGTGGAACCTTGTCTAAGGCTTCTTTCAGACTTTATGTTAGGCTCCGTTACAAATGGACGTTAATGGCTTTTTTTTTTTTCCTACTTTGTCTGCCATTAACGTCTGTTATTGTAACCGAGCCTAACGGAAGTTATAATGGGCAAAGAGGATCCCCTCACTTGAATGGGATTTCACTAATGTCCGTTATAACTTCCGTTATTGCGGCCAAAGATAGTGGAAGAGAAAAATGTGTCATGCACAAATCCTTCTACTGCTATCTTCCTAACGGACGTCACCTACAGGGCGAAAACGGTGGTGTGAAAGGAGCCTAACTGCTGTGCTTCTGCACAGTCAGTATCCCTATTAGGGATTCCACGCTAAATGCTTAGTACTTATAGTAATGTTCCACCTAGAGTACACAGCTGCTGTTAAAATCACACACTATAGCCTTCCTGATGTTTCTCCGACGAATCGGCTTTGTCAAGGGCTGTGAGGCTAATGTGCAGCCCTTGACAAAGCCGAATTGTCGGCGAAACGTCAGGGAGGCAATAGTGTGTAATTTTAACAGCAGCTGTGTACTTTAGGTGGAACATTACTATAAGTACTAAGCATATAGCATGGAAGCCCTAATAGGGATACTGACTGTGTAGAAGCACAACAGTTAGATAAGGTTCCACTGCCATTAATGCTACTAGTGTAACCTTTGACAGTGTTGCACCTTACAGGTTACAATTACCAGAGTAACACTGTGCTTTTAAACGTGTGTTGGTTACTAATTACTCTACGAGTTCAATAACAGCAAGTCATTTGGGGGGGGGGGGGGTGTCTTTAGTTTAGGGTTTCCCTAAGGGGACACCCTTAGGTTGTTTAGTCCATATCATTTACCCTGGGATTCCCGGGAGGTTTTTTTCTCATACTTTAATACGTCTGTGATATTTCACCTTCTTCTGGAGTTTCCTAGACATTAAGAAGAGCAAGAATGACGTGGATAGCAATTTTCTTTAGATTCACTTTGCAGAAGGCTCCTAAACCTTCAAGAAGATCATGAACAATGCCCTAGTAATTAGCATGTTGTGCGGGTGTGCTCTGTGACCCAAGTAGGGAGGGGGGAAGAGGGGAGCTATGACCATCACCTATCCCCATAGCTGTAGCTGTGATCCTGTGTCATCTGCCTCCAGCTTTAAATGTTCCCTGATCCTCTAGGGTTTAAAGATAACTTATTTATATCTGAAGCACGGGCTCATTTTCCCATAATAAATGCATTAATATATACTTCTGAAGGGCACTGCTAACATTTATAGGGATTTAAGGGGTACTCCGCCCCTATATAGGGAATAAGATGTCTGATCGCGGGGTGCCACCACTGGGTACCCCCCGCAATCTGGGCTGCGGCACCCCAGACATTCGGCGCTCCATGCCACATGACTGTCGGTGTGGGGTGGAGGCTCATGACGTCACAGCCGCGCCCTGCTCATGATATCACGGCCATGCCCCCTCAATGCGAGTCTACCTTTAACAGTGGTGCACCTGATAGGTTACAATTACCAGAGTAACACAGTGCTTTCAAACATGTGTTGGTTACTAATTACTCTACGGAGTTCAATAAAAGCAAGTCATTTGAGGGGGGTCTTTAGTTTAGGGTTTCCCTAAGGGGGCACCTTAGGTTGTTTAGTCCATATCATTTACCCTGTGCTGAATTTAATGATGGTCTATCCTCAAAATACCCCGGCACCCGGCACACCACTTATCAGCTGTTTGCCAGTGCCAAGTGTCTGCTTTTGTGGTCACCAGGGACAGTCTAAGGATATGGTCATGATGAGGGGGATAGTAGTCCCTGTTGTGAGTGTCACGTAGCTTAGCAGTTTTGACTCAAAGTCCTTCTGTGTATCCACACGCAGCTTTTTTAATATGAGTTGTTTCCCTCACAGGAAGGAAAAAGATGACTGACAACCAGGGTTTCCAGTAACAACTGAAAACTTTACTTAAAGGGGTACTCCCCTGGAAAACTTTTTTTTTTTTTTTAATCAACTGGATTGTAAATTACTTCTATTTAAAAATCTTAATCCTTTCAGTACTTATCAGGACCCCACAGGAACTTCTTTTCTTTTTTTAATTTCTTTTCTGTCTGACCACAGTGCTCTCTGCTGACACCTCTGTCCATGTCAGAAACTGTCCAGAGCAGGAACAAATCCCTATAGCAAACCTATCCTGCTCTGGACAGTTCCTGACATGGACAGAGGTGTCAGCAGAGAGTACTGTGGTCAGACAGAAAGGAAATTCAAAAAGAAAATAACTTCCTGTGGAGCATACAGCAACTGATAAGTATTGGAAGGGTTAAGATTTTTAAATATAAGTAATTTACAAATCTGTTTAACTTTCTGGCACCAATTGATAAAAAAAAATGTTTTTCAGTGGAGTACCCCTTTAACTCCTGATGCAGATCAGTACAATGCATAAACTCTGAATGTAGCTTGAATTGATATAGCTTTAGATAGTACAACTTTAGTTACAAAAGACATAGAATCTAGATTCTTGTCACTGCCCCTTTAAAGGGGTACTCTGCCCCTATCCTTTAAAGGGGTACTCCACCCCTAGACATCTTATCGTCTATCCAAAGGATAGGGGATAAGTTGTCTGATCGCAGGGGTGAAGCCACTGGGGACCCCCCACGATCTCCCTGCTGCACCCAACATTCGTTTAGAGTGTCAGATGCAGCACCGGAAGGCCGGAGGGTCGTGATGTCATGGCAGCGCCCGTGACATCACGGCTTAGCCCCCTCAATGCAAGTCTATTGGAGGGGCCTTCACGCTCCCTTCTATAGACTTGCATTGAGGGGGCATGGCCGTGACATCACGAGCGGGGCACGGCCGTGATGTCATGAGCCTCCACCCCACACCGTCAGTCATGTGGCACGGAGCGACGAATGTCTGGGGTGCCGCAGCTGAGATTGCGGGGGTCCCCAGTGGTGGCACCCCCGCGATCAGACATCTTATTCCCTATCCTTTGGATAGGGGATAAGATTTCTAGGGGCAGAGTACCCCTTTAAGTAGATGCAACTTTTGCATCAGATCTTCTTTAGTAGATATTTTCCTTTAATGTTTTCTTGCACTCCTACTTGTAAATGTTCAAATGCGGACCTAGGTAACTCTCTGGTCCACTCACTTGATGCCCTACTTTCTTGAGCTAACTAAACAAGAATTCTCACAGGGTGTGAACCGTGGCTAAGAAACTGTAGAACTTCACTCCACTTACTTTAATGGAAATTGAGACATGACACTCAGAGAATCATATCCAGGAGAAGTTCCCCCAGACCTAATGGGTGGGCACTGATACATGACCAAAGGCAACATAACACCAATGTAGACAACATGAGGTCCTTGTGTGGTGCTATCTTTTTGATACCCCCTTGGGTACAATGCTGAAGAACTACTGAGTCCTTTCAGTAGGACTCATAAGGCAGCATGCTTGACTTTGATTGTAGACAGGAGTAGCGTAATTGTTGTTTATTTGTTATAGGTATGCCTGACTTTAGCTATACCTTGGCTCACGACACTTGTCTCCCCAGAATATGTGTTGTGACAAAAGCTGAGAAACCAACATATTCTCCTTGCTCTGGCCATGACTCAACTCAGATTAACTAAAGAGAAAGAAGTTCCCCCTCTAATCCCACATAAAGTGGTGAAATTGGGACAACTCTTTTGCTGTGACTAGATTCCTTTGTTTGCAAATGCAATGCAAGATGGTTTTAGTAAAATGTAACCTTCTGCATACTGCATAAATGCAATAAAGACAATACAATTATACAGGCCTTCAATATACATTGTGTAGTGGTCGTGCTAGGTTACTACAGGTAAGCTCTCATTGAAGTAAAGGCAAGCTGATCAGTAACCTTGAAGAGCCACCATCTTTAGAGCTGTCTAGTTTTAGCTCTGTTTACTGTGTATGTGGGCACTGGGCTCTTGCAAAAAGCCGATTAACAGAGTTGCGTGGTGTCAGCCCCCCCCCCCCCCCCCCAAAGACTTCACATTGGTTAACTAATCTGCGAATAGATCAATAAGTATTAAGCCTACCAGGCTGTATTTGTGGGAGGGGTATTTAACATGTTATGTATATAAAAAAAAATTGGTTTTCATACAGGAGTAATAAATGTTTAATTTTATAGGGTATGCTTTCTGGTATTCTTTCTGGTATAAAAAAAAACTATAAAATGTTGTGTATATAAAAAAAAAGTTAAATAAAAAAAAGGGGGGGAACTGTGGAGTATATACGGTATAACAAAATAAATAAAGGAAAAAGGGGGGGAGAGTGACGTGCAATGAATGTCTGTAGATATGGTTTGTTTAGATGTGTTAAGCTGCATAATAAAAAAAACGTTTTATATATTGTGTTGCCACTGCTGATGTCAAGCTGTAGTAGGTGTGTCACGGTGCCGGCTGGCAGGAGGTGGATCCTCTGTGCCAGAGAGGGATTGGCGTGGACCGTGCTAGTGGACCGGTTCTAAGTCACTACTGGTTTTCACCAGAGCCCGCCGCAAAGCGGGATGGTCTTGCTGCGGCGGTAGTGACCAGGTCGTATCCACTAGCAACGGCTCAACCTCTCTGACTGCTGAAGATAGGCGCGGTACAAGGGAGTAGACAGAAGCAAGGTCGGACGTAGCAGAAGGTCGGGGCAGGCAGCAAGGATCGTAGTCAGGGGCAACGGCAGGAGGTCTGGAACACAGGCTAGGAACACACAAGGAAACGCTTTCACTGGCACAATGGCAACAAGATCCGGCGAGGGAGTGCAGGGGAAGTGAGGTATACATAGGGAGTGCACAGGTGAACACACTGATTAGAACCACTGCGCCAATCAGCGGCGCAGTGGCCCTTTAAATCGCAGAGACCCGGCGCGCGCGCGCCCTAGGGAGCGGGGCGCGCGCGCCGGGACAGGACCGACGGAGAGCGAGTCAGGTACGGGAGCCGGGGTGCGCATCGCGAGCGGGCGCCACCCGCATCGCGAATCGCATCCCGGCTGGAGGCGGAATCGCAGCGCACCCGGTCAGTGGATCTGACCGGGGCGCTGCGGGAGTGAGAGTGTAGCGAGCGCTCCGGGGAGGAGCGGGGACCCGGAGCGCTCGGCGTAACAGTACCCCCCCCCTTGGGTCTCCCCCTCTTCTTGGAGCCTGAGAACCTGAGGACCAGATTTTTATCTAGGATATTGTCCTCAGGTTCCCAGGATCTCTCTTCAGGACCACAGCCCTCAGTCAACCAAAAAGAAGGTTTTTCCTCTGACCTTTTTGGAGGCCAGTATCTCCTTTACAGGAAAGATGTCTGAAGAACCGGAGACAGGAGTGGGAGAGATAAGTTTAGGAGAGAAACGGTTGATGATGAGTGGTTTAAGAAGAGAAACGTGAAAGGCATTAGGAATACGAAGAGAAGGAGGGAGAAGAAGTTTATAAGAGACAGGATTAATCTGGCACAAAATTTTGAAAGGACCAAGATAGCGTGGTCCCAATTTGTAGCTGGGAACACGGAAGCGGACATATTTAGCGGAGAGCCATACCTTGTCTCCGGGAGAAAAAATGGGGGGAGCTCTTCTTTTCTTATCAGCAAACTTCTTCATGCGTGATGAAGCCTGTAAGAGAGAATTTGGGGTCTCTTTCCATATGGTGGAAAGATCACAAGATATTTCATCCACAGCGGGTACACCAGAGGGCAAGGGAGTAGGGAGGGGGGGAAGAGGGTGACGGCCGTACACCACGAAAAATGGGGATTTGGAGGAAGATTCAGAGATTCTGAAGTTATACGAGAATTCGGCCCATGGTAGAAGATCTGCCCAGTCATCCTGGCGGGAGGAAACAAAATGCCGTAAATAATCACCCAAGACCTGGTTAATTCTTTCTACTTGCCCATTGGATTGAGGATGATATGCAGAAGAAAAGTTTAATTTAATCTTGAGTTGTTTACAGAGAGCCCTCCAGAATTTTGACACGAATTGGACGCCTCTATCCGAGACGATCTGCATGGGCAACCCGTGAAGACGAAAAATGTGTACAAAAAATTGTTTTGCCAACTGAGGCGCTGAAGGAAGACCAGGAAGAGGGATGAAATGTGCCATTTTGGAGAATCGATCAACGACCACCCAAACAACAGTGTTGCCACGGGATGGGGGTAAGTCTGTAATAAAGTCCATACCAATCAGAGACCAAGGCTGTTCGGGGACAGGCAGAGGATGAAGAAGACCAGCGGGCTTCTGGCGAGGAGTCTTATCCCGGGCACAGACAGTGCAGGCTCGCACAAAATCCACGACATCCGTCTCCAGAGTCGGCCACCAATAGAAACGAGAGATGAGTTGCACGGATTTCTTGATGCCCGCATGACCTGCGAGATGGGAGGAGTGACCCCATTTGAGGATTCCGAGGCGTTGGCGTGGAGAGACGAAGGTCTTCCCTGGAGGAGTTTGCCTGATGGAGGCTGGAGAAGTGGAGATCAGGCAGTCAGGAGGAATGATGTGTTGCGGAGAGAGCTCTACTTCCGAGGCATCCGAGGAACGAGAGAGAGCATCGGCCCTAATGTTCTTATCGGCAGGCCGAAAGTGAATTTCAAAATTAAATCGGGCAAAGAACAGAGACCACCTGGCCTGGCGAGGATTCAGCCGTTGGGCAGACTGGAGATAGGAGAGGTTCTTGTGATCGGTGTAAATAATAACTGGAAATCTTGATCCCTCCAGCAGATGCCTCCATTCCTCAAGTGCTAATTTAATGGCTAGAAGCTCTCGATCCCCGATGGAGTAGTTCCTCTCCGCCGGAGAGAAGGTCCTAGAAAAAAAACCACAAGTAACAGCATGCCCGGAAGAATTTTTTTGTAGAAGGACCGCTCCAGCTCCTACTGAGGAGGCATCAACCTCCAATAGGAAGGGTTTAGATGGGTCAGGTCTGGAGAGCACGGGAGCCGAAGAAAAGGCAGACTTGAGCTGTTTAAAGGCGTCTTCCGCTTGAGGAGGCCATGACTTAGGATTGGCATTCTTTTTGGTTAAAGCCACGATAGGAGCCACAATGGTAGAAAAATGTGGAATAAATTGTCTGTAATAATTGGCGAAGCCCAAAAAACGTTGGATAGCACGGAGTCCGGAGGGGCGTGGCCAATCTAAGACGGCAGAGAGTTTGTCTGAATCCATTTGTAGTCCCTGGCCAGAGACCAAGTATCCTAGGAAAGGAAGAGATTGGCATTCAAACAGACATTTCTCCATCTTGGCATAAAGTTGATTGTCACAAAGTCTCTGAAGAACCATACGGACATGCTGGCGGTGTTCTTCTAGATTGGCAGAAAAAATCAGGATATCGTCCAGATATACAACAACACAGGAGTATAAGAGGTCACGAAAAATTTCATTAACAAAGTCTTGGAAGACGGCAGGGGCGTTGCACAGGCCAAAGGGCATGACCAGATACTCAAAGTGTCCATCTCTAGTGTTAAATGCCGTTTTCCATTCATCCCCCTCTCTGATGCGGATGAGATTATAAGCACCTCTTAAGTCCAGTTTGGTAAAGATGTGGGCACCTTGGAGGCGATCAAAGAGTTCAGAGATGAGAGGTAGGGGGTAGCGGTTCTTTACCGTGATTTTATTAAGACCGCGGTAGTCAATGCAAGGACGTAGGGAGCCATCTTTTTTGGACACAAAGAAAAATCCGGCTCCAGCAGGAGAGGAGGATTTGCGGATAAAGCCCTTTTTTAAATTTTCCTGGATGTACTCAGACATAGCAAGAGTCTCTGGGGCAGAGAGAGGATAAATTCTGCCCCGGGGTGGAGTAGTGCCCGGGAGGAGGTCAATAGGACAGTCATAAGGCCTGTGAGGAGGTAGAGTCTCAGCTTGTTTTTTGCAAAAAACATCCGCAAAGTCCATATAGGCCTTAGGGAGACCGGTTACAGAGGGAACCACAGAGTCACGGCAAGGAGTACTGGGAACCGGTTTAAGGCAGTCCTTGAAACAAGAGGGGCCCCAACTCTTGATCTCTCCAGTGGACCAATCCAGGGTTGGGGAATGGTGTTGAAGCCAGGGTAGTCCAAGGAGAATTTCGGAAGTGCAATTGGGGAGGACCAAAAACTCAATTTTCTCGTGATGAGGTCCGATGCACATTAGGAGGGGCTCCGTGCGGAGACGTATGGTACAGTCCAATCTTTCATTGTTAACACAATTGATGTAGAGGGGTCTGGCGAGACTGGTCACCGGGATGTTGAACTTGTTGATGAGAGAGGCCAGAATAAAATTTCCTGCAGATCCGGAATCCAAGAAGGCCATAGTAGAGAAGGAGAAGGTAGAGGCAGATATCCGCACAGGCACAGTAAGACGTGGAGAAGCAGAGTTGACATCAAGGACTGTCTCACCTTTGTGCGGAGTCAGCGTACGTCTTTCCAGGCGGGGAGGACGGATAGGACAATCCTTCAGGAAGTGTTCGGTACCGGCACAGTACAGGCAGAGATTCTCCATGCGGCGTCGTGTCCTCTCTTGAGGTGTCAGGCGAGACCGGTCGACCTGCATAGCCTCCACGGCGGGAGGCACAGGAACGGATTGCAGGGGACCAGAGGAGAGAGGAGCCGGGGAGAGAAAACGCCTCGTGCGAACAAAGTCCATATCCTGGCGGAGCTCCTGACGCCTTTCGGAAAAACGCATGTCAATGCGAGTGGCTAGATGAATGAGTTCATGTAGGTTAGCAGGGATTTCTCGTGCGGCCAGAACATCTTTAATGTTGCTGGATAGGCCTTTTTTAAAGGTCGCGCAGAGGGCCTCATTATTCCAGGATAGTTCTGAAGCAAGAGTACGGAATTGTACGGCGTACTCGCCAACGGAAGAATTACCCTGGACCAGGTTCAACAGGGCAGTCTCAGCAGAAGAGGCTCGGGCAGGTTCCTCAAAGACACTTCGAATTTCTGAGAAGAAGGAGTGTACAGAGGCAGTGACGGGGTCATTGCGGTCCCAGAGCGGTGTGGCCCATGACAGAGCTTTTCCAGACAGAAGGCTGACTACGAAAGCCACCTTAGACCTTTCAGTAGGAAACTGGTCCGACATCATCTCCAAGTGCAGGGAACATTGGGAAAGAAAACCACGGCAAAATTTAGAGTCCCCATCAAATTTATCCGGCAAGGATAGTCGTAGGCCTGGAGCGGCCACTCGCTGCGGAGGAGGTGCAGGAGCTGGCGGAGGAGATGATTGCTGAAGCTGTGGTAGTAGCTGCTGTAGCATCACGGTCAGTTGAGACAGCTGGTGGCCTTGTTGCGCTATCTGTTGTGACTGCGGGGCGACCACCGTGGTGAGGTCGGCAACAACTGGCAGAGGAACTTCAGCGGGATCCATGGCCGGATCTACTGTCACGGTGCCGGCTGGCAGGCGGTGGATCCTCTGTGCCAGAGAGGGATTGGCGTGGACCGTGCTAGTGGACCGGTTCTAAGTCACTACTGGTTTTCACCAGAGCCCGCCGCAAAGCGGGATGGTCTTGCTGCGGCGGTAGTGACCAGGTCGTATCCACTAGCAACGGCTCAACCTCTCTGACTGCTGAAGATAGGCGCGGTACAAGGGAGTAGACAGAAGCAAGGTCGGACGTAGCAGAAGGTCGGGGCAGGCAGCAAGGATCGTAGTCAGGGGCAACGGCAGGAGGTCTGGAACACAGGCTAGGAACACACAAGGAAACGCTTTCACTGGCACAATGGCAACAAGATCCGGCGAGGGAGTGCAGGGGAAGTGAGGTATACATAGGGAGTGCACAGGTGAACACACTGATTAGAACCACTGCGCCAATCAGCGGCGCAGTGGCCCTTTAAATCGCAGAGACCCGGCGCGCGCGCGCCCTAGGGAGCGGGGCCGCGCGCGCCGGGACAGGACCGACGGAGAGCGAGTCAGGTACGGGAGCCGGGGTGCGCATCGCGAGCGGGCGCCACCCGCATCGCGAATCGCATCCCGGCTGGAGGCGGAATCGCAGCGCACCCGGTCATTGGATCTGACAGGGGCACTGCGGGAGCGAGAGTGTAGCGAGCGCTCCGGGGAGGAGCGGGGACCCGGAGCGCTCGGCGTAACAAGGTGTATATGTCACAAAAAGATGGAGGGGGTACCGGTGTGTATGCCCCTAGTGAAGTGGTTTGCATTCTTTTCGGCAGGTGGTGTGGCAGTCGCCGTTGATAGTTTGTCGGTTTTCCTTAAAAGGTTGGTTATCGTACGTTTAGCATTTGTATTGGGTATATAGCGCATTTTGTGATCACGGTTATATCACATGCCGGCTCGGGACCGGTTAGTGACGATGGGCTTGGAATGTTAGTCATAACGTTGCATTAAGCGGTTATATGATGTCACGGTTTCTTGTGGTGCTTCTGATATCTTGTATGTCAGTTAACCTACTTATTAAACTTTCATGACACATAGGTGGTGATTTTACCTTATATCCTGACTCATCTTCAGGGGGGGGGGTCACCACAGAGGATGATCGCTGACACGTTTTCAGGACTTCTTCATGCATAGATAGCCCTGAGGTTTATGCCTAACATGTTTTTCTTTCAAGCGTAGCCTAGGGCGTACGGTTGTGCACTATGGTGTTATCCGAGCAACAGTTATATGCACATAGACGATATATTTACTGTGAAACCTGACTCTTCTTCAGGGGGAATTATTGCATTTGGTGTTACTTCAGAGCTTCAGAGCATCAGATTACTCAGGCCTGGTGCACCGTTATCCTGGCACATTTCCAGGGGTGTCCTGTGCCCACAGCTGTTACTGACACATTTTTCAGAGCAGTTGATTCGTAAAACATACATCAATTAGAACATGGCGAATTTAAGTTTCCGGTCACAAGCGGCTCAGTTCTTCTTATTTTTGGGGCTAGTCAGGAATACGTGGTCAATGGTCCAGCACTTCCGAAATTTGCCTAACCAATGACAGGAATAGACAAGGTTGTCGTTAGTTTTACGTAGTGTCATGTCATGTCCCACACGTTTGGGTCTCCATTTCATTTTCTAGCACGTGCTAGCCTAGTCACTTTTAGTCGGTTAAATCGGTGGTTTATGGTGTCTTTCAGGGAAACTGGTTCAGTTACGCTCGGACGCAGCTTGTGGACAGGTCAGTAGGTCTAGTTTGGTTAGGTAGAATTGTTGTAAGGAATCTGCTCTTATGTTGTGTTAATCTCTTCCCGGCACCCAATTCTGGACCGGACAGGTAGATCTGTGGCAAGATGTCTCAGCCTTCAGATATCGAGGATTCCCTGTCAGTTCCAGAGACTCTGGCCAGGAGTTCTGAATGAGGAGATATGTCTTCGGCTTACCGTGTATGGACCATCCCATGACTGATGGAAGAGTTGCGCAGGGAATTCCTTTTCCAGCTTCTGCCTGCAAGGCCATACTTTATAAACTGTTGATGGCTGAAAAGCCATCCGGGAGTAGTCAGCCAGAGGCTTCGGGCTAAGCTTCCTTAGCGCAACTGCATTTGATGATGTCCATCATGATGGCCTCATTGTCCAGAGTGCAGTCCAGACTAGAGGCGTTGGAGCAAAGAGGTGTTCAGGACACAGTGGCTCCTGTGACACCTGTATTGCTTTCCCCTCCTATGCCTAGTACATCAGGTAGGCAGGCAATTCCACCTAAGATATCACCTATTCACTATATACCGACAGCTTTATGCAAGGATATATACTGGATGGGAAAGATATCAATCTAGCATCCTTGCTCATTTCCTCCCAGGATTTGTCGGACACCAAAGCCGTAACCTGTGGAGAATTGTGTGTTGTCCTGAAGAGCAAGGATGCTAGAACTCGGCTGTAAACTCAACATACATGAGTTTGTCATAGCTTTCAGTAAATTCCAAGAAGTTATTTGCTCAGTTAACCCCGATCGCCGGGAAGAGTTAGATCTGTACCTGTTGCAGATCACGGAATTCTCATGCAAATATGGTGGCACGCACTTTTACGACTACCTCAAGAGTTTTTGGGCCAAAGCGGCACCAGCCTTTAGTCAATACGCATTCATAACCGATTGGAGTATAGTTGACACTGAGCTGTTTTGCAACCATTTTGCTGGTTTAAAATCCCTGTCATGCTCCGTTTGCCAATCGATATCCCACACGGCGGCCTGGTGTGCAATGGCTTAATCATCCAGCGGAGCCTAGTACTAGCCCAAATCAGTTGCCTACGGCTGGCCAGAAATCAACTCCTTCCGTGGAAAAGGTACCTCAGAAGGAGTCAGATTTGCAATAATTACAACCTATCGGCTTGCAATTACAGTAATTGCAAGCTTTCGCATGTATGTTTCTTGTGCTACAGAGCACACCCCAGCATGGTGTGCTCTCAAAAAAGTCAGGCGTGACTAGGTAGGGTACAGGTCCCTGCTCTGCTCAAGATCCTATCTATACACCCCAACACTAACTGGGTGAGGTGGTTGATAGACAGTTTCATGGAAGGTTCCCACACCGGTCTGGTGGCGGTACCCAAGTGCACGTATGAATGTACCAACCAAGGTAATGACCGAAACCATCACTCAGCTGTTACAGAATGAATTAGACAGAGTCTACATGATTGGCCTGTTTACGTCTCCACCTTTAGACACGTGGAGAATCAGCAGGTGGGCATTGTATGCGGTAAATTAAACAATAAAAACGTGTAATCTATGATTTGTCAGCACCATATTCATCTGTCATACCCAGTATTAATTCTCTTATCCCGTCTAAGGAGTTCACAATGCACTACGCTTCAATTGATGAGGCTATTTAGGTCATACTATGTCTAGGTCAGGGTACTTGGTTCTTGAAGGCTGATATAGTGGATGCTTTCAAGTTGTTACCAGTTCCTCAGGATCTCTGAAAGTGGTATGGGGTAAAGTGGAATGGCTGGTATCACTTTGCAACTAAGTTAACTTTCGGTTCTAAAAGCAGTCCCTGGCTCTTTGACCAGCATGCTCAGGCTTTGCATTGGGCTCTTGTCAATGTTGTCAGTTGCACCCATGTTATCCATTATCTTGACGACTTCCTTATACTGGAACCGCCAAATGAGGAGCCTGAGGGCCTGGGAAAATTGTTGGGACTTTTCTCAGAAGTAGGGGTACCAGTTTCCCCTAGCAAAATGGAAGGTCCAGCTGGACAAATGACTTTTCTGGGAATAATCCTAATCCTAGACACTGTAAACATGCAAGCCTAGTTGCTGGTAGAGAAACTAACCAAAACTAAAGATGTTATTCATAAGTTTGCATTCACATGAATTACAACAAAGGTAGAGCTACAAGCTGGCATTTGCAATGAGGATAATACCTCAGGGTAGGTCATTTGTCTCCCGGCTTTTGATCCTGTTGCACACGGTTCCTCATCAGGACAGTTGTATTCATCTGGATGCGGAGGCAATGGCTGATCTGATCATGTGGGATCTATATATCAAGAAGTGTAATGGGGTGTCCATGTTTGTGCCAGAGTTTTCGGAGAGTTCACCTACGATATTCACGAACGCATCTTCATCGGTTGGTTTTGGGGCGGTTTGCGGGTCTCACTGGCTGGCTGGACATTGGTCTCCCGAGGTTCTCAACATGACAGGTTTTGATAACACGTCAGCGTTATTCGAGGTTTATCCTATTGTAGTAACTGCGTATGTTTGGGGACACATTGGGGCAATCAAGCAGTAGTATTCTTCTGTGACAATGAGGCTACGGTAGGGATCATTAACAAATGTAGATCTAAGAATGCTAGGGTCATGTCTTTTATCAGAAGGTTAGTCTTTTTGTCATTACAGCACAAGTTTAACTTTGTTTTTAGGCACATTCCAGGGGTGAGCAATGTAGCAGCTGATGCCTTGTCTAGGGGTAATTTTCACCTTCTCTCCCATGTCATGCCCCTAGCGGATCCCATTGGCACTTCGATTCCTCCTTGCCAAGTACTACTGATGGATTAAATTTCTATGCACAAGTGGCTGGCAAGCTCATTAGGGATTCACTAGCACCCAGCACTAGGAAAGCCTATGACACTGCCTTCAAAGCATATGTCACTTTCCTTCAACACGTCAACACCCCTTTTTCCTTTGACACTACTCTCATCCTGGCGTTGGGTTCTGCCACTCATCACTTCACTTATCACATATCATCAAAACCTACTTAGCAGGACTACAACACTTTATTTCACTATCATTTCCAGACAGACCCTCAGTACACGCGGTGAAAGCAGCACTCAGAAGTGTTCAGGGGTGCAGCGTGCCTAAGGGTGTCTCCAGGAAACCGATTTCAGGGGACATGTTCAGGGCCATGTCCGAAGCGTTAGACAAACGGCTATTTGGACACATCCCCAGTCTAGTGATCAAAGCAGCAATGTACCTGGCATTTTATGGTTTCCTCAGGCAAGGGGAATTTGCACATGCCATTAAAATGGCGAGATGGTTTCTTTGAGCTCAGGGTTGCTGTCACGAAACCTGCAGGTGGGGGGCTTCAGTAAGCTACTTCCCCTCACGGAAGGCTTGGTGCCCGGTGGTGGTACTGGCTGAATTATTGTTAATCCTGGACAATAAAGCAGATGATCACCCTTTGCTTCCTTCCGGTGCTTCGGCATTGACTTCGGCACAGTTTGTTTCACACATACGGTCACTCATTACCATGTTGGGGGGCACGCCTAGGATTTCTCAGGTCACTCATTTCGTATTGGGGCGGCATCAGCGGCATCTAGGCACAAGGTTCCTCCCCATGTCATACAGAAGCTAGGCAGGTGGAAGTCAGGATGTTATGCAACTTATGTACCAAATCCACAGAGTGAGATGGCCGATGTCTTTCCATATTTGGTTTTATGAACTCAAAGTTATTATGATTTTCCTATATGACTTTGTGTTTTTGCCCTCTAAAGGCTAACCCTCGGTCGTGGTTTTTGGGCACAGTTCAACCGCTTTATCATACAGTGTTATGCATAGGTGTTTTATTCAATTTCTCAACAGGTATCAATGGAGAGAGGGCAGAAACTGGTATAGGTAAGTCTTGCCATTTTCAGGTGGAGCCCTGACCACAAGTGTTAAGCCTTTCAGGCTGTATTTGTGGGAGGGGCGATGGGTATTAAACGCACGCCCCCCCCCCCCCCTCACTCAGGTGCATGCAGTGTGTTTTGGCAGAACCCTCCCTCCCACTCTATTTCTTCTTTTATCTTTCTATAGGGTATGCCCTCTAAAGCCTAAACCTCATTCGCGGTTTTTGGGCACAGTTCAACCGCTTTATCATACATTGTTATGCATAGGTGTTTTAATCAATTTATCTACAGGTATCAATGGAGAGAGGGCTTATACTGGTATAGGTAAGTCTTGCCATTTACGGGTGGAGCCCTGACCACAAATTAGATTTGGAAAACCCCTGTAAGGCATTCTCTCACCAAGATGCCCCCTTTCCCATTTGATTAGGCAAAAATGGACATTATAAAGGACCCTATGGATAATCATTCATTTAGATTGCTACATATTCCCTTGGTTATAACAGCTGATTGTAGGGGGCTCTGAAGGTGGATCTTCAGCTACCAGCTGACAACTGGGCCAGCTTTAGTCTAAAAAGAGGTTATCAAGATGAGACAACCCTTTTAATCTGAGATTTCAGAGTCTTTTAACGTTGAGAGTCTATTAACTACTAATAGAATATACTGTATTTAAAAATGGGTTTTCTAAAATAGACAGGAACAATTGATCCATCTCCAAACCTACCCTGATATCTTAGGAGCACCAAGAATACAAACATCTGGTCATTAAAGGGTAGCATCAGATCCATGATATTAAACTGTTTACAAAAACTGGAGATTTATTTTGTTCATACAACAAATGTCTGAACATTGTCCTGTCTAGATAGCTTGTTCTTGATCCCAAGCAAATAGCAAAGGTGTAAATTAAAGCGTAACTCCAGAGATGTGATACAAAATGCTCTCCACCATTCAGCTATTAGAATAGGGCTCATGCATGGAACTCACCGGGTGTTATACAGTTGCCTTGACAACCCGATCACTCAGTGTGAGCTGCATCTCTAAGCCAAACCGTGGATGGCATGTAGAACCCATCTCCAGAGTTATGCTTTGAAGATCTTGGGCTCCAATGCAAAATGTCCACGAGGGTCAGAGGTCCCCCTGAGGCACCATAATCCAGGTGAGACTGCTATCTTTTGCACCCCATATTGCTACACAACTTTACATGAAGGGAAAAATGTTATCTGAAAACACAGTGTAAAGTAAACCAGTCCTGCATATATGACAACATAACTTGAGCCGCATTAATAATTCATGCATGTTTATGAAATAGCCAAGATTATGTAAGTGACTTATGAGATGAGCAACGTGATTTTATGACTTGTAACTAGGTCAGGTCAGTCCCTGAGAGAACACAATCCGCTTTACATTGAGCGCTAACCAGGTGTCGGCAGCTCCAATTATAATAATGTCAATTATACAAGGGTCCAGTGTTAATGTTCACCAACCAGCCACATGGATCGATTGGGAGATATATTACTTACCCACCTGGCAGCTTAAGTTATCTTTTTCATTTTTAACAGCAGCCAGGCTGAGTTAAAAAAGTAGACAAAAAGGCTGTCCTCCCCTGCTGCAATCCCCCGTCAATGGCACCCGGTCGCTGTTGCAGACCCCTCCTGATCTCCTCTTGAAACAATGCTTTTTCAGCCAATCACTGTCTGGGGCAGGATAACACTGCAGTCTTCGACTGGCTGAGGGGTCATATCCTTGTTTCACGATGTCATTAGAAAGTGGTGAGCAGCAGGGATTGAGTACTGTCAGAACAGCCTTGCCAGGGGATCACAGCAGGTGAGTACTGCTTCTTTATCTTTTGCAACCCAACCATGGTCACTATTAAAAATTAAAAATAAAATGCTGGACAACCCCTTAAACTGGCCATACATGTCAGAAAGCTGTCAGCCAACAGATCTTTCTCGATCTCTCCATACATATTTGTTCTGAAGGAATACAGTGTTCTGAAGAGGGGAGAAAGCCACTGTCAGACTCTTTTGGCGGTGGCTGATCCATTATGCCTTTAATAGGCCTACCTGTTTTGCTGTAGATCCTCTGTTCTGTTATGATGTAGCCTGGAACCAAGCCAAGGAACAGAGTCTAAGGAATCTGTGGTCTTTTCTACAACTGCAAAGGGCTACAGCAGGGGACTCCCAGATTGTTATCCTTAGTATGGTCAATGATGGAAGCTGCTGACATACATGTATTAAGCGTGTTAAAGGGGTACTCTGCCCCTGGACATCTTATCCCCTCTCCAAAGGATACGGGATAAGATGTCTGATCGCTGGGGTCCTGCCTCTGGGGACTCCCGCGATCTCCCTGCTGCACCCGGCATTCGTTTAAAGTGTTGGGTCCAGCACCAGGGCCTTGTGATGTCACGGCCACGCCTCACTAGTGACATCATGGCCACACCCCCTCAATGCAAGTATGGATAGGGTATAAGATATCTAGGGGCAGAGTACACCTTTAAGGCTGTATTTGCACTAGGGGTGGGAGTATACAGCATCCCTCCACCTCAAGGCGGGGTGTACAGGACTTAGTGCAAGGAGCATAGGTATATAACGCCCCCTGCACCTCAAGGCAGGGCGTACTTCACATTTTGTGGAACCCTACCATCCCTCCCTTATTTTAATCATTCATCTACAAAGTATGCCCTCTATAGGCATGCCCCCGAAACGGTTTATGGCACACCTCTGACCGCTTTGCTACGGTTAATGTCATTCATACAGGTATGTATGCAATGTTTAAAGCCATGAGCACAAGTGTGTAGCCACGAGTACAAATGCATGGTACCAAAATAGGGAACAGTGGCACAGTCTTACAGGCAGTAAGTCGTGATAGGTGAGATTTGTTTAGAGTCAGGTCAAAAGCACAGGTAAAGGCAGGCAGAGTAGCCAAGAAACAGGCTGGGTCAAATTAAAATGTTAATTAAAATGGCAAAGGGGGGTAGTTAAAATGGCACAGAGGGAATACGGGGGGTGGGTAATTAAAATGGCACAGGGGGATCAGAGGGGGGTAATTAAAATGGCACAGGGGGATCAGAGGGGTAACTTTGATTCCAAATCCCCCCCTGACCCTCTCTGCCATTTCAACCCACCCCCTCTGATCCCCCTGTGCCATTTCAAACCATTAGCCTTTGGAACGTAGCGGGAGCGCCATGAAGACCAAAGGGTAACACCTTGTATTGAAACAGACCTTCTGGTGTGACAAATGCAGTTTTCTCTTTGGCAGCCTCCGTCAAGGGTACCTGCCAGTACCTTTTTGTGAGGTCCAAAACAGAAAAGTACCGGGCTTGTCCCAGCTTCTCAATAAGCTCATCAACTCGGGGCATGGGATAAGCATTGAACTTGGAAACTTCATTCAGTTTCCGGAAATCATTACAGAACCGTAACGTACCGTCTGGTTTGGGTATTAAGACTATCAGACTAGCCCACTCACTCTTCGATTCCTGGATGAGATCTAATTTTCACATTTGTTGCACTTCTTCCAAAATGGCTGGTCGCCACGACTCAGGTACTTGTCATGGTTTCAATGGTATTTCACCTGGGGTTCAGTGACAATGTCCGAGAACACATCGGTGTTCCTACTGATGAACTCCCTGGCCTCCTAAGTCTGTGCAGTGGAAAGGCTGTCAGCAATCTTTACTGTGGCAACCGTTTTCCTCGCACCAGACTGAGGGACGGGCAACTCCACCCCTAACAAACCTGGCCGGGGGCTGTCATCCACACCAGTCTCCCTATTTTTATAAGGTTTTAGCAGATTTACATGGTACACTTGCTCTGGCTTCCTTCGACTGGGCTGGTGTACCCTGTACGCCACTTCCCCTACCTTTTCAATCACTTTGTAGGGACTCTGCCACCTAGCCAGGAACTTACAATCAACCGTTGGTACCAGAACCAGAACCCGATCTCCAGGGTTAAAATTCTGAAACCCGAGCCTGGTGATTATAAACTCTGCTCTGAGCTGCCTCCATGTGTTCCCTGACCACAGGTAACACCGTTTCCATTCGTTCCTGTAACTGTGTGACATACTCAATTACACTTTTGTGCGGTATGGGCTGTTGCTCCCATGCTTCTTTAGCTATGTCCAACAGACCACGTGGATGTCAGTTCAAAGGGCAAGAACCCAGTAGAGGCCTGGGGCATTTCTCGCACTGCGAACAAAAGATAGGGCAACAAAAGATCCCAATTGTTCCCATCTCTAGCTACCACCCACTTTAACATATTTTTTAACGTTTGGTTAAACCTTTCTACCAGGCCATCTGTTTTCAGGAGGTACACAGAGGTCCGTAGCTGTTTTATTTGTGTTACGCCAAGCGCTCCGGTTCCCCGCTCCTCCCCGGAGCGCTCGCAGCGTTTACCTGCTCGCAGCGCCCCGGTCAGACCCGCTGGCCGGGAGCGCTGCGATAGTGTCTCTAGCAGGGATGCGATCCGCGATGCGGGACGCGCTCGCTCGCGGTTCGCATCCCAGCCTGCTTACCAGACCTGTCCTCCGTCTGTCCAATCCCGGCGCGCACGGCCCCGCTCCCTAGGGCGCACGCGCACCGGCTCTCTCTGCGATTTAAAGGGCCAGTGCGCTGATTGGCGCCTGGCCCAAATTAGTAATTCACCTGTGCACTGGTCTATATTACCTCACTTCCCCTTCCCTGTATTGCCGGATCTTGTTGCCATTGTGCCAGTGAAAGCGTTTCTTGTATGTCCCAAGCCAGTGTTCCAGACCTCCTGCCGTTGCCCCTGACTACGATCCTTGCTGCCTGCCCTGACCTTCTGCTACGTCCGACCTTGCTCTTGCCTAATCCCTTGTACCGCGCCTATCTCAGCAGTCAGTCAGGGTTGAGTCGCTATCGGGTGGAACGACCTGGGGGTTACCTGCCACAGCAAGTCCATCCCGCTTTGCGGCGGGCTCTGGTGAATACCAGTAACCCCTTAGACTCCGTTCCCCTGGTACGGCCCACGTCATCACCCCACTGACACAGAGGATCCACCACCAGTATCCTCTCAGTACCCGGATCCTGACAATCTGCAACAGCTTACTGAGTTCTTTCATTACTTTAGACATGAACAGGGTACCCTGGTCAGTCAACACCTCTTTAGGTAAACCCACTCGGGAGAACATCTCCATTAGCTCTTTAGCTATGAGTTTATCCGAGGTATGAAGCAGAGGCAGAGCAACCAGAGGGAAGAACTCCACACACAGCTTTACATGCACTGCGAGCTGCAAATAGCAAATCCCCCTCAGCTGGTGAAACAGCCTACCTTTATGGTCAACAAAATCCGGCCTGGATTTGGGGAATGACCCCCCTCCCAGATTGGCCTTAAAGATTCTTCAGTCTTAGTGTCAGACCGCCCGCAGTACAGACACTGAATAAATACCAACTCTTCAACTCTTACTTCACCAAAGCCAGAAGCCTTGGTGACACATAGTGTCCATCGACCACCATACCCTTCCCCTTCTCACAGTACATACATTACATTACTTATCCTGTACTGATTCTGAGTTATATCCTTTATTATACTTCAGAGTTGTACTCACTATTCTGCTGGTGATGTCTCTGTGTACATACATTACATTACTTTTCCTGTACTGATCCTGAGTTATATCCTGTATTAAAAAAACTCAAAATAATGATCACAAGGATCAATGACCCTAATGAGGGGTGGACTAAACATATGTTTGTTTAATACCTCAACTCAGCCCAAAAGGACTGAGCAAAAAGTCCACTTTTTATCCCTCACTTGATTAAAACTTAACTTTTAATTAAACAATAGAGTGGATATATAGAGCTATAAGTGATTTTAAAAGATCCAGCATATTCGCACCACATATATTAATGTACTTATTGTCCCTAGGGACCAACTGAATATAAAAGTCTGCTCAGCGCATCTGCAGAATGCGCTGATTAAGGGTGCTTTTGCTGCTATTTAAAATGCTACCACACTGTCCCTCCTAACATGTTTCGCCACCAAAGTGACGTCTTCAGAGGTTAGGGAACAATGGCTACAAGAACGCCGCGTAGGGGGTTTATATAACCTCCCTTACCAAGGTCACAGCCCCTTCCTGCGTATAACCCTCCAATAGGGAACTAACAATAGGATTGGCAGTTCACCTACCCAATTGCCAGGGTTATTAGATTAGCCAATCACAATAATGATACCTGGGCAGGCAGTTATCTCCCAGCGTATACGTTAGATTGCCTGTCTATCTTCCCCAACTGCAATCTGATAGGTCAAATCGTTGCCACTCACGGAGTTCCGTCAGTTCCGGTTCCTTCTGCGCTGAATCAAGTAAGGTACCTAATGCGCCTGTGTGAAAACCACGCTTGCGCTCTGAGTTGTAAACAAAAAAACGTCACTCGTAAGCTAGCGCATGCGCCCATCCACCGATCAATCGCGCATGCGAAAAAACTTAGAAAGTAGAACGTAGTGGCCGGAACGAAAAAGCGCATGCGGGAAAACTTAGAACTGAAGGATTCAACATGTATAGGGGAAGACTAAGTTTAAGGGCTACTCACTAATAATGGCTTGAATCCATCCTACAAAAATTGTTAATCATTGTAACGGAACCAATATGATTATTCCTATTTACAATATAATTGTTCCTTTTTACAATTCTGGATCCATTACTAAGTAAGTATAGGTAAGTATATTCCAATAGGGAAAAGGGGAGAACAAAGACAGGCAACTGTCAATCATATAGGATTCACTTGCAAAATGTTGTGTACAAGGAATTAGGATTAAGATTAACGAGGCTCCATATACGATACTAGATATAATGGTAATAACCAAATATCCCATGTACATCTACCTCTATTGGGTGTATGCCTCATACTCTATACTGGACCTTTCTTCAAGGATTAATTGCTGGCCAGCAAATAAATCCTGAGTATACCTTCACAGATCAAATTGCAGTATGAAGTGATTCATGTAGCAAACTCAATGGTTCATGAAAAATGTAAACATACTAAGTATGTATCAAGGAGTATACCTCAATTGCAAGCATGTTTCCACATGTGTAAGGTAAGTAGTCCAAGTGAAATTTACAATAAATAGAATCCATAGTCATCATACACATAAAACAAAACAAAAATTATATAAATTGTGAAAAAACAGGAAGGGAGACTGTCATAATGTATTGTGGGCGTAGCTCAACAATCAATATTATTTTCAATACACATGTTAGTATAGATAAACTGTCACTGCTGGAGGTATGTCTCACTTCGCAAAAATGTCTTGCTTTAAAGGAAAGCCGAAAAAGTAAAGCCCTCATTCAGACCTAATGGGCTTCTAGATTTCAATTTGAAAATCCAAAATGCTTCTTCCTTGAGAAGTTTACGGTTCAAATTTCCCCGTCGTGGTCCTAAATTACACTTTTGAATGCCCCAAAATTTCAACAAGGTGACATTACCACTGTGAACTTCCCTGACATGTCTAGACAGAGGGGTATCCATATGGGTATTAATTGTGCTCAAATGTTTGGATATTCTCCTCCGTAGTTGTTGAATAGTTTTACCCACGTATAATTTCGGACATGGGCACTGAGCCGCATACACCACCCCAGTCGTTTGACAATTTATAAAGGTCTGGATCTTATAGCTCTTATTATCCACCGGATTAGTAAATTCTTTTGTTCTGGGCATAAACTTACAAAAAGTGCAACTTCCACAGGGGTAAGAACCAGTGGTTGGTGACTTCAGCCACATTTGCATATTGTTTTCGGAGTAGAAACTATGAACAAGAGACTCCTTCACGTTCCGTCCTCTGCGATACGTTATTGCTGGTCTTTGGGGTAATACTTCTCTGAGGTCCATATCACTCATAAGTAGGGGCCAAAATTTATTCAATATCCTTACCACTTGATTATTGTTAGAGTCATATGTACCAATACAGCGTATGACCTTTCCAGATTCATTAGTGCTCCTAGATTGATTAGACAATAAATAACTACGTGGTGTCGCTCTCGCTCTGGCATAGGCTCTATGGAGCCACTTTTTGGGATAACCTCGACTCAGGAATCTCTCATACAGCTCCTTGCATTCCTTCTGAAAGGCCTCCTCACTTGAACAATTTCTTTTGGCCCGTAAATACTGGCCTATCGGTATCCCTCTCTTGAGGGGAGGAGGGTGGAAACTATCCCAGTGAAGAAAACTATTAGTAGACGTTTCTTTTCTATGTATGTTGGTATGTACTGTCCCATCTAAATCTAGTGATATAACCAAATCCAAAAAAGTGATCGTGTTAGTGTGAATTTCCGAGGTGAATTTCATACCTATATTATTTGTGTTTAGTGCTGTTACAAATGAATTAAATTCAGTGATAGTGCCATCCCAAAAAATCAAAATATCATCGATAAATCTCCCCCAAAATAAAATGTGATTGGTGAAATCAGAAAACTCAGAAAAAACTATCGTGTTCTCCCACCACCCTAAAAATAAATTAGCATAATTAGGTGCGCAAGCCGTGCCCATTGCGGTGCCTTTTATCTGAAAATAAAATTTACGATCAAAGAGAAAAAAATTGTGTGTAAGTAAAAAACGTAAAAGTGTTAACACAAATTCATTGTGACGGTGAAGGTGAGTGCCCCTAGTGTTCAAAAAATATTCCGTGGCTTGAATTCCTAAATCATGAGAGATGTTCGTATACAGGGACTCCACGTCCAAACTGGCAATAAGTGTTGTTACAGGAAAAGTCAATTCTTGTAGTTTCGTAACTACATCTTTGGTATCCCGCAAATAAGACGGTAGACTTGTTACAAATTGTGCAAGGAATTGATCTACGTATAAACTGATTCCCTGAGTCAGGTTGTCATTTCCCGAAACGATGGGACGACCGGGAATGGGTCGGGTTTTTTTATGCACTTTGGGAAGTGCGTACATTGTTGCAATAGTTGGTGTAGGGTTATACAGAACTTTAAATTCATCCTCTGAAATCAAATTCTCACTTTTCGCTGTTATTAATATTGTCTTCAATTCTTTATTAAAGTCCTCCATAGGATTCTTGGGAAGGATGATATAGGTGGATCTATCATCCAATAACTGCATTACCATCCTTTTATAGTCATCTCTATCTAAAAGAACAATGTTACCTCCCTTGTCCGCTGGTTTGCAGACAAGGGAGTCATTGTTCGCCAATTCTCTTAATGCTCTTTTCTCTTCTTCCATTAAATTATCAAATCTAGTATTGGGTTGTAATTCTGTTATTTCTTGACAGACCATGTTTACAAAAGTGTCGATGTTCGAGAATTGGGATAGACTGGGAGTCATCGTCGATCTAGGGCGTAGACTCGAGAAGGGTGGATCCATCACCACTCCTTCTTCATTTTCTCTCTCTAAGTCTTCCAAGATTTGAATGGCTTCTCTTTCTCTTTGATCATTATTAATCCCATTTCTTGACAAATTTAAGTGAACCTTATGTAGAGCCAATTTCCTCCCAAACAAGTTAATATCTTTAACCCATTCAAAGGATTTGAATCTCGGTGTAGGGGTAAATGATAACCCTTTCTGTAACACCCTTATTTGGCTCTCAGTCAGTTGATGTGAGGATAAATTATAAATCTGTAAATCTTGGGACCTAGATGTCAAAACATGTTGGGCCCCATCATCTTGTCCCGAGATATTATTCCCATCCCTAAAAAAGAGGGAGTTGCTGCTGTTGCTCCTACGCCAGTGGCTACCGAACCAGTCATAGCCGTTGTGGCTGTTGTTGATACCGAAACTGGTGGTGCTGTATTCGCAACGGGATGGTGTGCTAGCGGTGTTAACTGTAAAAAGGAGGATGAGCCAGAGACAGGTGGTATATATCCTCCTTGCATGTTGTTCGGGTTCTGGAAGCTTGGATTTGGACCGGGGGGACATCTTGATTCACCAGATCTTGTGTTGACGGGTGATTTACGTGTGGGTTGTCTACGTGAATAACCCCCTCTTCCCCCTCTTCTGCGTCCTCTATTATCTGTGTAATTATTGGGTCTCCCTTTATTGGAGTCCTCGGATTCAGAGATATCAGATTCTGAGATATCAGTATAGGGGTTGGGGTTATGATTGTAACTGTTATTCCTCTTAATGTAAATCACCCCTGTTTCAAAATCACGTTTATCGCGTATATATTTGCGATGTTTTCTTTCTTTAATTTCTTGCTGGTGGGACTCAATATGTTTTTGCAATTTGGACTCCAAATTGCTGAATTCCACACTTGTTTTAAAAACTTGTATTTCTGCGATCTGTTTCTCAAGTTGTGCCCCTGTTCTCCTTAACACTTGCTTCTCATAATTGAGAAGATATTCTTGCATACGAATAGTGCAATCCGTCAGGAGGTTTTGCCAACCCGCTATAAACTCAATATCCTCCTGGTGAGAATTAGGTAGGATATTAATACGTAACCCACGATATGTTATTTTTTGTTGGGTGTAAGTTTCCAAGCTAGCCACCTCCCACCAAGAACGTAAGTGCTGTTTATATGTTTTTTGTAGATCCCTAAACGCAGACCAAATATCTATTTGGTCTAACGGTAGCCTATTACTGGAAAATACATGCGCTGCTTGACTCACAAAATTGTCAATATTAGGACCTGAAGACAAAAATCCTCCAGCCATGACACAAATGCACTCAGTGCAGGGTCAAAGGATTGGAGTGATTAACTCCTCTAATAGAAAAACTCAAAATAATGATCACAAGGATCAATGACCCTAATGAGGGGTGGACTAAACATATGTTTGTTTAATACCTCAACTCAGCCCAAAAGGACTGAGCAAAAAGTCCACTTTTTATCCCTCACTTGATTAAAACTTAACTTTTAATTAAACAATAGAGTGGATATATAGAGCTATAAGTGATTTTAAAAGATCCAGCATATTCGCACCACATATATTAATGTACTTATTGTCCCTAGGGACCAACTGAATATAAAAGTCTGCTCAGCGCATCTGCAGAATGCGCTGATTAAGGGTGCTTTTGCTGCTATTTAAAATGCTACCACACTGTCCCTCCTAACATGTTTCGCCACCAAAGTGACGTCTTCAGAGGTTAGGGAACAATGGCTACAAGAACGCCGCGTAGGGGGTTTATATAACCTCCCTTACCAAGGTCACAGCCCCTTCCTGCGTATAACCCTCCAATAGGGAACTAACAATAGGATTGGCAGTTCACCTACCCAATTGCCAGGGTTATTAGATTAGCCAATCACAATAATGATACCTGGGCAGGCAGTTATCTCCCAGCGTATACGTTAGATTGCCTGTCTATCTTCCCCAACTGCAATCTGATAGGTCAAATCGTTGCCACTCACGGAGTTCCGTCAGTTCCGGTTCCTTCTGCGCTGAATCAAGTAAGGTACCTAATGCGCCTGTGTGAAAACCACGCTTGCGCTCTGAGTTGTAAACAAAAAAACGTCACTCGTAAGCTAGCGCATGCGCCCATCCACCGATCAATCGCGCATGCGAAAAAACTTAGAAAGTAGAACGTAGTGGCCGGAACGAAAAAGCGCATGCGGGAAAACTTAGAACTGAAGGATTCAACATGTATAGGGGAAGACTAAGTTTAAGGGCTACTCACTAATAATGGCTTGAATCCATCCTACAAAAATTGTTAATCATTGTAACGGAACCAATATGATTATTCCTATTTACAATATAATTGTTCCTTTTTACAATTCTGGATCCATTACTAAGTAAGTATAGGTAAGTATATTCCAATAGGGAAAAGGGGAGAACAAAGACAGGCAACTGTCAATCATATAGGATTCACTTGCAAAATGTTGTGTACAAGGAATTAGGATTAAGATTAACGAGGCTCCATATACGATACTAGATATAATGGTAATAACCAAATATCCCATGTACATCTACCTCTATTGGGTGTATGCCTCATACTCTATACTGGACCTTTCTTCAAGGATTAATTGCTGGCCAGCAAATAAATCCTGAGTATACCTTCACAGATCAAATTGCAGTATGAAGTGATTCATGTAGCAAACTCAATGGTTCATGAAAAATGTAAACATACTAAGTATGTATCAAGGAGTATACCTCAATTGCAAGCATGTTTCCACATGTGTAAGGTAAGTAGTCCAAGTGAAATTTACAATAAATAGAATCCATAGTCATCATACACATAAAACAAAACAAAAATTATATAAATTGTGAAAAAACAGGAAGGGAGACTGTCATAATGTATTGTGGGCGTAGCTCAACAATCAATATTATTTTCAATACACATGTTAGTATAGATAAACTGTCACTGCTGGAGGTATGTCTCACTTCGCAAAAATGTCTTGCTTTAAAGGAAAGCCGAAAAAGTAAAGCCCTCATTCAGACCTAATGGGCTTCTAGATTTCAATTTGAAAATCCAAAATGCTTCTTCCTTGAGAAGTTTACGGTTCAAATTTCCCCGTCGTGGTCCTAAATTACACTTTTGAATGCCCCAAAATTTCAACAAGGTGACATTACCACTGTGAACTTCCCTGACATGTCTAGACAGAGGGGTATCCATATGGGTATTAATTGTGCTCAAATGTTTGGATATTCTCCTCCGTAGTTGTTGAATAGTTTTACCCACGTATAATTTCGGACATGGGCACTGAGCCGCATACACCACCCCAGTCGTTTGACAATTTATAAAGGTCTGGATCTTATAGCTCTTATTATCCACCGGATTAGTAAATTCTTTTGTTCTGGGCATAAACTTACAAAAAGTGCAACTTCCACAGGGGTAAGAACCAGTGGTTGGTGACTTCAGCCACATTTGCATATTGTTTTCGGAGTAGAAACTATGAACAAGAGACTCCTTCACGTTCCGTCCTCTGCGATACGTTATTGCTGGTCTTTGGGGTAATACTTCTCTGAGGTCCATATCACTCATAAGTAGGGGCCAAAATTTATTCAATATCCTTACCACTTGATTATTGTTAGAGTCATATGTACCAATACAGCGTATGACCTTTCCAGATTCATTAGTGCTCCTAGATTGATTAGACAATAAATAACTACGTGGTGTCGCTCTCGCTCTGGCATAGGCTCTATGGAGCCACTTTTTGGGATAACCTCGACTCAGGAATCTCTCATACAGCTCCTTGCATTCCTTCTGAAAGGCCTCCTCACTTGAACAATTTCTTTTGGCCCGTAAATACTGGCCTATCGGTATCCCTCTCTTGAGGGGAGGAGGGTGGAAACTATCCCAGTGAAGAAAACTATTAGTAGACGTTTCTTTTCTATGTATGTTGGTATGTACTGTCCCATCTAAATCTAGTGATATAACCAAATCCAAAAAAGTGATCGTGTTAGTGTGAATTTCCGAGGTGAATTTCATACCTATATTATTTGTGTTTAGTGCTGTTACAAATGAATTAAATTCAGTGATAGTGCCATCCCAAAAAATCAAAATATCATCGATAAATCTCCCCCAAAATAAAATGTGATTGGTGAAATCAGAAAACTCAGAAAAAACTATCGTGTTCTCCCACCACCCTAAAAATAAATTAGCATAATTAGGTGCGCAAGCCGTGCCCATTGCGGTGCCTTTTATCTGAAAATAAAATTTACGATCAAAGAGAAAAAAATTGTGTGTAAGTAAAAAACGTAAAAGTGTTAACACAAATTCATTGTGACGGTGAAGGTGAGTGCCCCTAGTGTTCAAAAAATATTCCGTGGCTTGAATTCCTAAATCATGAGAGATGTTCGTATACAGGGACTCCACGTCCAAACTGGCAATAAGTGTTGTTACAGGAAAAGTCAATTCTTGTAGTTTCGTAACTACATCTTTGGTATCCCGCAAATAAGACGGTAGACTTGTTACAAATTGTGCAAGGAATTGATCTACGTATAAACTGATTCCCTGAGTCAGGTTGTCATTTCCCGAAACGATGGGACGACCGGGAATGGGTCAAGCCATTATTAGTGAGGATGGATTCAAGCCATTATTAGTGAGTAGCCCTTAAACTTAGTCTTCCCCTATACATGTTGAATCCTTCAGTTCTAAGTTTTCCCGCATGCGCTTTTTCGTTCCGGCCACTACTTTCTACTTTCTAAGTTTTTTCGCATGCGCGATTGATCGGTGGATGGGCGCATGCGCTAGCTTACGAGTGACGTTTTTTTGTTTACAACTCAGAGCGCAAGCGTGGTTTTCACACAGGCGCATTAGGTACCTTACTTGATTCAGCGCAGAAGGAACCGGAACTGACGGAACTCCGTGAGTGGCAACGATTTGACCTATCAGATTGCAGTTGGGGAAGATAGACAGGCAATCTAACGTATACGCTGGGAGATAACTGCCTGCCCAGGTATCATTATTGTGATTGGCTAATCTAATAACCCTGGCAATTGGGTAGGTGAACTGCCAATCCTATTGTTAGTTCCCTATTGGAGGGTTATACGCAGGAAGGGGCTGTGACCTTGGTAAGGGAGGTTATATAAACCCCCTACGCGGCGTTCTTGTAGCCATTGTTCCCTAACCTCTGAAGACGTCACTTTGGTGGCGAAACATGTTAGGAGGGACAGTGTGGTAGCATTTTAAATAGCAGCAAAAGCACCCTTAATCAGCGCATTCTGCAGATGCGCTGAGCAGACTTTTATATTCAGTTGGTCCCTAGGGACAATAAGTACATTAATATATGTGGTGCGAATATGCTGGATCTTTTAAAATCACTTATAGCTCTATATATCCACTCTATTGTTTAATTAAAAGTTAAGTTTTAATCAAGTGAGGGATAAAAAGTGGACTTTTTGCTCAGTCCTTTTGGGCTGAGTTGAGGTATTATATCCTGTATTATACTCCAGAGCTGCACTCACTGTTCTGCTGGTAGAATCACTGTGTGCATACAATGGGAGGGGTGGAGGGGGGGGGGGGTAATTGATGGTGGACTGCAGCCATCAGCATTCCCCTGCTGGAGAATAAAAAGCCATAATTACTGTTGAACACATAATTCCCTGTACCCACATGGGAATACTATTACAGTGAAAAGGCACTTGATGTATATAAATGTAACACCCCAGCGATATTAAAGTTTTAAATTGTGTTGAGCTATACTAATGTCTAAGACAAAAATACATTCCTAAGAACAGGACATCAATTCTGGAAAACAACTCCAATAGACAAATGAAATAAAATAAAAAGTTGCTAAGAAACATTGGAATTTTTCTTTACTTACTTATTCTTGCCTTATGTATCCAATGAAAAGGTTCTCATAGTCACTTCCACACAGGATCTTTGAGTACACTCATGTTGCTAACCATAGAATATGTTTAGTTTTTTGCCTGTACCCAAACTACAAAAATGGCAAAACCCTAGACAGCACATAAGAAAGTACTAGTAACAACATTGGCACGTCTTCTTTAAAGGGTACTCCACCCCTAGACATCTTATCCCCTATGCAAAGGATAGGGGATAAGATGTCTGATCGCGGGGATCCCACTGCTGGGGACCCCCACAATCTCCCTGCTGCACCCTGCGTTCGTTAAGAGCCTCGGGTGCAGCACCGGAGGCTTGTGATGTCATGCGCAAGCCCCCTTCCATAGACTTGCATTGAGGAGGCGTGGTCATGACATCACGAACGGGACGTGTCCGTGACGTTACAAGCCTCCGCCCCGCATCACCAGTCATCCGGCACAACCGAAGTTTGCTCCATGCACCAGATGTCTGGGGTGCTGCAGCCGAGATTGCTGGGGTCCCCAGCGGCGGGACCCCCGTGATCAGACATCTTATCCCCTTTCCTTTGGAGGAGGTGGAAGAGGTCATGTCGGAGAAATGAAAGAATTGTGCAATTTTTGCTGGCTGTCAGGGTGTTTTTTCTTTTTTAAAGGTGTTCTCCTTTTTTCACAATCGCTACTCCTTTAATGGATATTTTGGCAATATGTCAGAGTGAGAGATGCTCTTTGTATCGTCTCTACACACTAGTCAAGTGATGATAATCCTGAACAGAAGACCCCCTTGTATTACATTTTTTATTAAGTAGTGGAAAAAATTATTATATATTTTTTTTTTTTATCAACTGGTGCCAGAATGTTAAACAGATTTGTAAATGACTTCTATAAAAAAAAAAAAAAATCTTTACCCTACCAGTACTTTTTAGCAGCTGTATGCTACAGAGGAAATTATTTTCTTTTTTGTCTTGTTCACAGTGCTCTCTGCTGACACGTCTGCCCATGTCAGGAACTGTCCAGAGCAGCATAGGTTTGCAATGGGGATTTTCTCCTGCTCTGGACAGTTCCTGTAATGGGCATTAGGTGTCAGCAGAGAGCACTGTCATAGATACAGTCCTGGGTATGAATAGATCATGAGAAAGATCTCTGTACGGTCCCCTGATATATTTATACATAGTTATTAGGTCTCCCCTAAGCCTTCTTTTTTCTAAACTAAATACCCAATTCTGATAATCTTTCTGGGTACTGTAGTCCTCCCATTCCCCGTATTACCCTGGTTGCCCATCTTTGAACCCTCTCCAGCTCCACTATATCTTTCTTGTACACTGGTGCCCAGTACTGTACACAGTATTCTATGTGTGGTCTGAATAGTGATTTGTACAGTGGTAGAATTATTTCCTTGCCATGGGCACCTATGCCCCTATTGATGAACCCCATGATTTTATTTGCCTTGGCAGCTGCTGCCCGACACTAGTCACTACAGATAAATTTACTGTTAACTAAGACTCCCAAGTCCTTTTCCACGTCAGTCGTCCCAAGTGTTCCCACCCCCGATTTTTCTTCCCCATGTGCATTTCCTTACATTTATCAGTGTTAAACCTCCTCTGCCACTTCGCAGCCCAAACCTCCACCCTATCCAGATCCATTTGTAACAGTGCACTGTCCTCTATAGTGTTTAAGGCTTTACAGAGTTTAGTATCATCTGCAAAGATTGCTGCTTTACTATTCAACCCCTCTACAAGGTCATTAATAAATATATTAAATAGAACAGGACCCAAGACTGACCCCTGTGGTCCCCACTAAGAATAATAATCAGAATAAGTATCATTAATAACCACCCTCTGTTTCCTATCACTGAGCCAGTTACTTACCCACTTACACACATTTTCGCGGTGCCCAATGCCTCTCGTTTTATTCACCAACCTTTTATGTGGCACCGTATCAAATTCTTTGGAAAAGTCCAGATATACTACATCCAGCGATTGCCCCTGGCCCAGTCTGGAGCTCACCTCCTCATAAAAGCTGATCAGGTTAGTCTGATAGGACCGATCCCTCATAAAGCCATGCTGACATGGAGTTATAAATTAATTTTTATCAAGATACTCCAAAATAGCATCCCTTGGAAAACCCTCAAACAATTTACATACAACAGAGGTTAAACTAACAGGTCTATAATTCCCGGGGTCACCTTTTGTCCCCTTTTTAAATATTGGCACCACTTTTGCCATGCGCCAGTCCTGGGGAACAGTCCCTGTTACTATAGAGTCCCTGAATATTAAAAATAGTCTGTCTATTACATTACTTAGTTCCTTTAAAACACGGGGGTGAATGCCATCTGGACCTGGTGATTTGTCTATTTAGATTTTTTGTAGGCGGCACTGTACTTCTTCCTGGGTTAGACAGGTGACCTGTACTGGGGAGTTTACCTTATCTCGTTGTATTTCACCTGGCATTTCCTTTTCCTCTAAGAATACAGTGGAGAAGAATTTTTTAAATATATTAGCTTTTTTCTGATCCCCGTTTATAATTTCTTCATCAGTTTTTTTAAAGGGCCAACACTTTCATTTTTGACCTTTTTGCTATTTATATATTTAAAGAACATTTTGGGGTTAGTTTTACTCTCTTTGGCAATGAGTCGTTCTGTCTCTATTTTTGAGGCTTCTATCTGTTGTTTTTTTTTTACTTATTTTACATTTTTTTCTATAGCTTTTTAATGCTTCTTCACTGCTGTCCTGTTTTAGTAGTTTAAATGCTTTATTTTTGTAATTTTTTGCCCCTTTAACATTTTTATTCATCCATATTGGTTTTCTTTTATTCCTGACCCTTTTATTCCCATAAGGTATATAACTCTTACTGGGAGAATTTAAAATATTCTTAAGTCTCCCATTTAGTGTCAGTATTGTGCTTTTTGAGGACATTATCCCATTTTATATTGTTAAGGGCTTCTCTGAGTTGATCAAACTTTGCCTTCCTAAAGTTCATTGTTTTTTTTGGCCCCTCGAAAGATTCCCTTATTGCCGAACAAGTTATAATGTATTAATTATGATCACTATTCCCTAGGCCTCCTTCTACCTGCACATTAGTTACTCTGTCAGGTCTGTTAGTTAAGTCTTGCAGGTCGGACTATTTGGGACAGATAATTGTCTTTAGCTATAGTCAGAAACCTGTTTCCTTTATGAGATTCACAGGTCTCAGTCTCCCAGTTTATATCAGGATAAAGTCCCCCATTATTATCACCTCATTCTGATTTGCTGCCTTGTTTATTTGCCTCAGTAATTGATCTTCTGCCTCTTCCATTATGTTTGGTGGCTTATAGCAAACCCCTATCAGAACTTTTTTTATTTTCATCTCCATATATTTCTACCCATAATGCCTCCACATTATCGTTACCCTCCCATATATCCTCCCACAGTGCGGCCTTCAGACTATTTCACATAAAGACAAACTCCTCCCCATTTCCATTTTGTCCGATCCTTCCTGAATAGATTATAACCCTGTATGTTGACCACCCAGTCCCAGCAATCATCCAACCAAGTCTCTGTTATACCCACTGTGTTATAATCCTCCTCAGACATCAACTACTCCAGTTCATCTGTTTTATTGGTCAGACTTCTGGCATTAGTCAACATGCAATTCAATGGTGTATGTTTTTCTTCCTATGAATCCTATCCCTATTAACTATTCTAACCCCTTCCCCCACTCCACCCCAGGTACATTAATAAGTTCCCCCTCTCTATCTACACTATTTTCCCACTCTACGTTGTAGGTTCCCTCCCTCCCAGTCCCTAGTTTAAACACTCCTCCAACCTTCTAGCCATCTTCTCCCAAGCACAGCGGCACCCTCCCCATTGAGGTGCAGCCCGTCCCTACGGTAGAGCCGGTATCTGACAGTGAAGTCGGCCCAGTTCTCCATGAACCCAAACCCCTCCTTCCTACACCAGCTTCTGAGCCACTTGTTTACCTCCCTTATCTCCCACTGCCTCTCTGGTGTGGCTCATGGTATAGGTAATATTTCAGAAAATATTACCTTGGAGGTCCCTGCCTTAAGCTTGCGGCCTAAGTCTGACATCATTTTTAAGGACACTCCACCTACCTCTTACTTTGTCATTGGTGCCAATATGTACCATGACTGCTGGGTCCTCTCCAGCCCCGCCCAGCAACCTGTCAACCCGATCCGCGATGTGCCGAACTCGAGCGCCAGGAAGACAACACACTGTTCGGCGATCCCGGGCTTTGTGATAGATTGCCCGGTCTGTCCCCCTAATAATTGAGTCCCCCACTACCAGTACCTGTCTGGCCTGCTCTGCACTCCTCCCTCCTTACTGGAGCAGACACCCCCCTGGCGGTCAGAGGTAGAGTCCTACTGCAGTACTGCTAGCTCTGGAATGGCATCCCCCTCATCTGCCAACCAGTCAAACTTGTTGGGGTGTGCCAGATCAGGACTAGCCTCCCTGACACTTTTCCCTCTACCCCGCTTTCTAACTGTAACCCAGCTAACTGCCTGACTGTCCTGCACCTCCGTCCCACTATCTTCCCCCACCTCTACTCCAGAGAGTACTTGCTCAGTGAGCAAGAGACTCCTATCCAAGTTGTTAATGCCTCTCAGTGTTGCCAGTTGCTCCTCTAGATCCAGGATCTGGGCTTCCAGATGAACAACTCGCACAACAATATGCACCCTCGAACTGCTGTTCAAGGATTGCATACATTGTGCAAGATGCACACTGGACTGCCTTTTCCAACATGGTGGCCATACTAGATTTGGGGATTGCACAAATTAACAGTAAAAAAAAAAAAAAATCAAATATTTCAATTAAACTCCCTGAATTTAAAGTCCCTTAATTTTAAGTCCCTCTCACTTGTATACTTCACACTCTTGTATACAGACACACAATCACTAGCTCAGACAATCGCTTAGTATACTTTCTTTTATAGGTACCAGACACCATCTCTCTCTTCCACTGCCTGGAAGTGAATGCACAGGGCTAGCTGGCTGCAAACAGCTGCAATTTATCAGCTGTTAATTAATTAAAGGGGTACTCCGGCGCTAAGACATCTTATCCCCTATCCAAAGGATAGGGGATAAGATGCCTGATCACGGGGGTCCCGCAGCAGCGGGACCCCCGCGATCAAGCATCTTATCCCCTATCCAAAGGATAGGGGATAAGATGTCTTAGCGCCGGAGTTCCCCTTTAACTACTCCACCACTCTCCACCTGTATGCCTCCTAGACAGAGAGAGAGAGAAAAAACGAATAAAGAACAAACTCACAGAAATGCACTCAATGCTCACAATACACATACATTTGCCTGTTTCTCTGTAGTTGCCCGTGTTGTGTAGTGCAGAGTAGTGAACAATAAATGCCCCGTATCATTACGCCCTTAATGCAAATAACCCTTGTAATGTGTTATTCAGAGGGAATTTTATTAGGAAGTTCAGAGGAGCAAAGCGATTTTGTGCATTTGATAGCTATCGCTATAGTTAAGGTTTAAATAGGTGTTCAGCTATAAAGCCACATTTATAGGCGCTTGTAACAACTTCATATACGAAATCTAAGAGAAAATTGGATAATTTACTAACATTGCATATAGTGCCGTTTGCATAACATTACAGGAAGAAGTCAAACAGTTCAATGTAAAAAAAAAAATTCTATTTACCTACAGCAGGCTATCATGTATGCAATAATGTATACAGAAACCACAAGGTACCCAGGGAACATGATAAATAGATTCTATAGCGTATAAAATACTGCAGGTACACTCCGCATTTTGTGGTTGGTTGAATGGAAGTCCTGCTCTCCAGGTTGCACTGTTAGTCAAGTGTGAATAGTCACTTGATTCAATGTGTCGCGTCCTTTATGGCTTCTCTCCTTTTTACAATGATCTGTGTGATCATGTTTAATGTTGTATTTGTAACCTCAAAAGGCTCATGCAAATAACTGGCGTAGAGGACTCTTGACCTCAAGATAGATGAGGGTCCCTCCTTAACCTATCAGGCATTCTGTAAATGCCATAAATGTCCAGATAGGAATATACATTTATAGGGGTACTCCAGTGAAATGTTTTTCTTTTTTTTAAATTAACTGGTGTCAGAAAGTTAAACAGATTTGTAAATTACTTCTATTAAAAAATGTTTATCCTTCCAGTACTTATCAGCTGCTGTATGCTCCAGAGGAAGTTGTGTAGTTCTTTCCAGTTTACATAGTTACATAGTTAGTACGGTCGAAAAAAGACATATGTCCATCAAGTTCAACCAGGGAATTAAGGGGTAGGGGTGTGGCGCGATATTGGGGAAGGGATGGGATTTTATATTTCTTCATAAGCATTAATGTTATTTTGTTCCATGAATTTATCTAATTCTGTTTTAAAGCTGTTAATTGTTCCTGCTGTGACCAGTTCCTGAGGTAGACAGTTCCATAAATTCACAGTCCTCATGGTAAAGAAGGCGTGTCGCCCTTTGAGACTAAACTTTTTCTTCTCCAGACGGAGGGAGTGCCCCCTCGTGCTTTGGGGGGGTTTAACCTGGAACAGTTTTTCTCCATATTTTTTGTATGGGCCATTAATATACTTATATACGTTTATCATATCCCCCCTTAAACGTCTCTTCTCAAGACTAAACAATTGTAACTCCTTTAATCTCTCCTCATAGCTAAAACCACGTTGCACAACTTACACATCATTAAAATAAATACAAAAAAAATGATTACTCCTCCAATTAGCATCACCACACCTTCTAACCCCTTAAGGACACAGCCCATTTTGACCTTAAATGGGCACTGTCATGAAATCAAAAAATTGATATGTTGTAGTACTTAAGTACTGCAACATATCTCTAATATACTTTAATTTAAAAAAAAGTGATTTTAAACCAGTTTAAAATCACTTTTAAATTCGGCAACTAGGAGTCGCCCTCATAGTGGCTGAATGCATTCGGTAGTGCTGCGCTGATCCTCCAGATGGGGGGGGGGTGGTCTGGATGTCTTTTTTGGGCGGTCGGAGGGAGAAGGGTGTGGGGGGTGTTGCGCGGCGGGGCCTGGGGGAGCGTGATGTGTTGCAGCTGCGGCTGAGATTGTTTTCACCACAGGGTGCCTACAGTTGTTTCCCCACTACAACTCCCAGCATGCCCTGACAGCCAATAGATGTCAAGGCAAGCTGGGAGTTGTAGTGGTGAAACAGCTGGAGGCACCCTGTATAGTTGAACTAAGGGCGGAAGTGGGACCCCCCAGCAGGCATCAGTGACGTCACGCCTGCTGGGGAAGTCTGCCTGGTAGTGAGCACACTACCAGGCAGACAAAAAAGCATTTTTAATATAGTAGAAAAAAATGCAAAGGCAGGGAGGTGGTTAGGGATAGATGGGCAATAGGCAGGGACAGAAAGAAAAAAAAAAAAGGGATGGTGGGAGCTACCCTTTAAGGACCAGGTCAATTTTTTTTGCATTTTTGTTTTTTCCTCCTCATCAAAAATCGTAACTCTTTTATATTTTCATCCACAGACTAGGATGAGGGCTTCTTTTTTGCGCGACCAGTTGTCCTGGATAATGACATCACTCATTTTATCATAAAATGTATGGTGCAAATAAAAAAATACTATTTGTGTGGGGAAATTAAAAAGAAAACCGCAATTTAGCAAATTTTGGAAGCTTTCTTTTTCACGCCATACAATTTACGGTAACAATGACATGTGTTCTTTATTCTGTGGGTCAATACGATTAAAATGATACCCATGGTTATATACTTTTCTATTATTGTTGCGCTTAAAAAAAAAAAATTGCTAACTTTTTAACCAAATTGGTATATTTAAAATCCTACTTTTTTGATGACCTATAACTTTTTCATTTTTCTGTATAAGCGGCGGTATGAGGGCTCATTTTTTGTGCCATGATCTGTACATTTTATTGATACCACATTTGTGTATATAAAACTTTTTTTTTTTATAGATTTTTTTTTTTATGAAATGTGACAAAAAAGCTGAAATTTTGCACATTTTTTTTTATGTTCACGCCGTTCATCGTACGGGATTAGTAACATTATATTTTAATAGTTTGGACTTTTATGCATGCGGCGATACCAAATATGTGTATTAGTTATTATTTTTTACACTTTATGGGGGTAAAATGGGGAAAAAAGGACATTTTACATTTTTATTGGGGGAGGGGATTTTTCACATTATTTTTACTTTTTTTACTTTCATTTTTACACTTTAATAGTCCCCATAGGGGACTATCTATAGGAATCGTTTGATTGCTAATACTGTTCAGTGCTATGCATAGGACACAGCACTGATCGGTATTATCGGTGATCTTCTGCTCTGGTCTGCTTAATCAGACCAAAGCAGAAGACCCCGGGAGACAGCCGGAGCAAGGTGAGGGGACCTCCGGCTGCCATGCTGGATGATCGGATCGCCACAGCAGCGCTGCGGGCGATCCGATCATCCATTCAAAGTACCGCACTGCCACAGATGCCGTGACCTGTATTGATCACGACATCCGAGGTGTTAATGGCAGGTCGCTTTCTGCTGATAGCAGCTGGGACCTGCTGGACATGACGTGAGCACCGCTCCGGTGCTCGCGGTCATGACGGAGCATAAATGAACGCCATGGTGCGTTAAGTACCACGGCACCATGACGTACATTTACGTTCATTGTCATTAAGGGGTTAAACAAATAGCATCTCCGTTGGTCCCAAGAGGAAATGAAAAGAATAAAGAATAAATAAAAAATTAAATTAAAATAAACAAACCAGAAAAAGAATGAAGGAAAAAAACTAAATTGCGGAGAAAATTTAAGAAGGTAAAGCAGAGCATGGAAAGCTGGAAGAGGCGGTATGGGGGTCGGAGATAAGTGGAACTGGTGGGAAGGGGGAATTTCAAACATGTATTTATACTCCTACATAATTTCATCAGTAGCTACTTATTCAAGGTTTACCCAACCAATGGTTTAAATTCCAACCACTTTGACCATGCCCATGTAAATTGGGCAAGCCTATCTGTTGCAGAGGCTATGGACCATTCCATAATACAATTATGGTGGACTGAATTAATTATAGCATTAAGATCCGGTATCTCGGCATCTTTCCATTTCCTCGCTATTTTACTTCTAGTTACCGTCAAGCAATGAGCTATCACCGTTACATCTGATAATGGCAGATCTTCCAAACAAAGATTTAAAAGAGCCACTTCTGGCCCCCAAGGAAGTGTGTGTAAAAGGAACTCTGCTTAATGAAATGCCCTCTTATGGTTGCCTTATGGGCAGGGCTGCCATCAGAAATGTTGGGACCCCTTACACAGCACAGGCCTGGGCCCCCTGGACACCCCTCACAGTACTGCCAATTGCACATATCACGTTGTGCGTCCTATGACATACAACATGATACCATTATCAGCATTACAAATCGGGCTGCTATCCCCCGTGCACTTTTATCCCCTCCCCCCTTGATCAACCCCCTGTGCTATATCATTTGCCTTCCTCTGATCCCCCCCGTGCCACTTTACTTCAACCCTCTGATCCCCCCTGCCACTTTATTTCCCACCTTTGATCCCCCCTTCCCTGCCACTTTATTTCTCCACCTCTGATCCCACTCTGCCACCTTACTGACATTAATCTGGCCGGCAGGCTCAGGTGCAGGGGCTCGGCGTATTAGCGAGCTCATCTGTGCTGCACTGACTAGTGATGTCCTCCCACACTGCAGATTGATGTTAGGGGAGGGGTGTCACTTGTCAGAGCCAGCAGCCACGGCTGCTCACTTTAAATCATTGAGCAGTGCCAGTGGACATACAGAAGAGGCAGGGGCGTGGCTGAAAACCATAGGGCCCTGATGCAAAAAATTGCCCTGGGTCTTCCCCCCTCTCTTTCATGACCACCAAAGATGAATCCATACTGTCCCCATAAAAAATATATGGGAGTCATATGATAGATCTACACCAAAAAAACAAGGGTCCAGGTACTGCTAAAACGTCATTATACTATCACCAACAAAATTAAAAACATGTATATGAGGTATCAGGAGAAAAACACAGGATGCCACAACACACATGACATTCAGAGATAATGGGGGAGATTTATCAAATCCTGTGCAGAGGGAAAGTGGAGCAGTTGTAGATCGCTTCTTTCATTTTTCAGAGGCCTTTTTAAAAATAAAAGGAGCAATCTTATTGGTTGCTATGGGCAACTGCTCCACTTTCCCTTTGCATAGGATTTGATAAATCTCCCCCATGATATCGGAATTTCATGTCTGTTGTGGCCTCCGTGCTTGTATTTTTCTCCTGACTCCTCATATACATGTTTTTTATTTGGTTGGTGTTAATAAAATGACCTTTTAACGATATGTAGACCTTTTTTATGTTTTGTGTAGGTAATTATTTTTGGAGTTTTACCCCTACAGTTAGTTGCCGGCAGATCAGCCAGGCATTGTGGCAGCATCCATCATGATTGTGACTGCTGCGACCATGATATTTATACCACTTGTGTAATGTATACAGTTGTGTGTGTATGTGTATGTGTGTGTGTGTGTGTGTATGTGTATGTGTGTGTATGTGTGTGTGTTTGTGTTTGTGTGTGAACTATACTCCCTTAAGGACATCAGGACTTTTTTTTTTTCCTCCTCACCATCTTATAGCTATAATCCTTTTAATTTTCAACGTACAGACCCATGTGAGGGCTTGTTGCTTTTTGTGGCACCAATTGTACTCTGTAATGACATCACTCATGCTACCATGAAATATACAGTGAAACAAAAAAAAATGCCATTTTGCAACTTTTGGGGGCTTCCGTTTCTACCCAGTGCACTTTTCAGTAAAAATGGCATTATCTTTATTCTGCAGTTCCATACTATTACAACAATAATCAATTTTTATAAGCTTTGTTTTATTTTACTACTTTTTAAAAATAACTTTTTGTACAAAAATTTGTATACTTCAAATCATTCTCTTCTGACCCCTATAACTTTAGAATTTTTCCATATACTGGGCTGTGTGAGGGCTCACATTTTGCGCTTTGATCTGTAGTTTTTACTGGTACCATTTATGTTTTTGATGGGACTTTTCAATCGTTTTTTCTTCATTTTTTATGGTATATGAAATGACTTAATATTAGCAATTGTGGACTTTGTTATTTGTTAACAATTACGCCATTGACCATGCGGGTTAATTAATGTTATATTGTAATAGTTTGGACATTTACCCATGTGGCGATACCACATGTTTGGATTGTAAAATTATTTTATTTTAAAAAAAATGGGAAAAGGGTGTGTGGGGTGGGTGTGTTAAATGCAGTGTGTGTGAATCTTATAGTGCAGGGGGTGCATCGGGGGGCCAGGGCTCCTTACTGGGGTACTGGCTGTACCCCCCTGATGGCGGCCCTGCTTATGGACACACCATAAGGTGAATTCTGACACGGCTCCATTGTCTTTAACTCCAAAATAGGATTTAACTTCTTCTACAGTAGCCGAATGAAAACTTGGATGATTCAATATATACAAATTTAATTGCCACACTGAATCATTATAACTACTGTAACGTTCTCTCAATCTAAGAAAAATGGGTCTGTGATCAGACCATGTCAGCGACCCTTATAGCATTTGGTAAGAGTCAAGTGTCCTTGCATACGGTGAAGGTTCATGCTCAGCTTCCGGACAGGTGGAGTCCATAGAGGGCCACATTGTCATGTTAAAATCCCCTACCATTATCAAGGCTCCCTGTTTCATTTTATGTACCATTTTTATCACTGTTTTTATACATTTATGTTGTTTTGTATTCGGGCTATATAAAGAAACAAGAGTGCAGTGCACACTGTTTAGACTACATACCAGGATCACGTAACGGCCTTTATCATCGACCACCTGTTTATGAATTGCAGTTGCCACCAAATCTTTAATAAGAATAGAAACCCCTCCCTTTTTGCACACAGCTGGAGAAGAAATGATCACAGGGAAAGATCTATGGTTTAAACGGAAAAGATCTTTCTGATTAAGATTTGTCTCCTGGATGCAGTATACATCCATAGACTGTGAATTAATTTCTTTATATAAAAGTGAGCGCTTGTATGTTAAGGCCATTAACATTAAGAGACATCACTTTAAGTACCATCTAACAACCAAGAAGGAAGGGAAAGATGTCAATGGCACCCGGGATTCCCAACCAGTCTCCCATGCCTGTACTTGCCAAGCCCCAAGCTGGGTAGCAGTCTGCGATCAGACGAGAGCAGGCCCTTTTGGCTTAGGATGGCTGTTGTCACTCCCACCCTCGTTGTCCATTCCGGTAATAATTGAGGAAGGGTTTCTATGGTGTTGCTATCTCCTGATGCACAGAACTTAGACCCTATTCATGGTAGATGTTCATCAAAGCTTGTGGGGATAATATCACATGTTTAACCCCCTTATATGAGATTATAATCTTCACAGAGAATTCCCATTTATATACAATATTGTGTTCTCTTAAGAGGCGTGTCCCCTGGGAAAATTCTTTTCTCCTAGAGAGGGTGGCTGCTGATAGATGGGGAAAGATGGAAATGTTACCGTATTTCCCTGGAAGTTCAGGGGGGTTTCACGTTGCTATGAGTATTTTTTTCTTTAATATGAAAAAAATGGACCCATAAAATGACATCCCTTGGCTGCGATGCTGGCACAGATTTTGGTTTGGGCAGCCTGTGGATTCTATCTATTAGCAGGTCTAACGTAGATAGTTGAGGTAATATAAGGGAGAAGCACTCTGCCACATAAGAACCCAGATCTTCCTGTGTAACTGTTTAGGGAATTCCCCTTATACGGAGATTGTTTCTCCGTGAACAATCTTCCATGCTTGTAATTTGGGTTTTTAAGGTTTCTATTTCCTTTTTTCATTTCCCCCACTTCTTTCACTACTGCATTATGCACCACTGCGGTTTCATCCAATTACTCCTCAATGCATGAGGTGCGGGTACCCAGCTGTATTTCCATATTATGCTGGTTACAGCATTTTGTAATATATTATTAAAGGAGACTTGGAATTCTTGCAACATTTGCCTCATTGCGATTTCAGTAACAGGGGCTGTCCAGGCCACTTCTCTCTGCCGTGTCCTGACTTGGTACAGGTTCTTCTGCTTCCAGTGGTTCTAAGCCGCCTGTGAAGTCAGTTATGTTAGAGGCTCCGAACCTGTGCGGCTTCCTCCTGCTGTTGTCCCTCGTCCGCCCCGTATGCCAGCCTCTCTCAGTCCTTTCAGGCATCTTGTTCCAGCACGCCCGCTTTGCCCCGCGGTGAGTAATATGAAGTTAGCTTTGCCAGACTATTTTTCTTTGTTTCACTGCGGGTCATCCTGCAGTTAATGATGATTATGAGGAGAGGTGAGAGTGGGACGCCACTCGCATCTCTCCTGTCCCAGACTAAGGTCCCCCTATAGCCGTTTGGTGCAGAGTTGTGTGCCGGTGATTTACCAGTGCCACCTCCTCACCACTCCAAAGCTGCCACCATGCTCATCAGCCCCGCACCCCCCTGATTTGAAATTGAGATTGTTCCTGTGCATTGTCAGGTACTGTCCAGAGCAGGAGTAAATCCCCATAACAAACATTTTCTGCTCTGGACAGTTCCTGACATGGACAGAGGTGTCAGCAGAGAGCACTGTGGTCAGACAGAAAAGACCTGTACAACTTCCTGTGGAGCATACAGCAGCTGGAACAGTTAATATTTTTACATAGAAGTAATTTACAAATCTGTTTAAAGGGGTACTCCGGTGAAAACCTTTTTTCTTTTAAATCAACTGGTGGCAGAAAGTTAAACATATTTGTAAATTACTTCTATTAAAAAATCTTAATCCTTCCTGTAATTATTAGCTGCTGAATACTACAGAGGAAATTCTTTTCTTTTTGGAATGCTCTCTGATGACATCACGAGCACAGTTCTCTCTGCTGACATTATTATAATAATAATAATAACGCTGTCTTTATTGTTGTCCTTAGTGGGATTTGAACCTAAGTCCCCAGCACTGCAGGGCAGCAGTGCTAACCACTGAGCCACCATGCTGCCCTTTGCATGCATCTGCTGTGCATCTGCTGTGCATCTGCTGTGCATCTGCTGTGCATGGTTGCTAAAATGGACTGAGATGTCAGCAGAGAGCACTGTGCTCGTGATGTCATCAGTGTTCCAAAAAGAAAGGAATTTCCTCTGTAGCATTCAGCAGCTAATAAGTACTGGAAGGATTAAGATTTTTTAATAGAAGTAATTTACAAATATGTTTATCTTTCTGCCACCAGTTGATTTAAAAGAAAAAAGGTTTTCACCGGAGTACCCCTTTAACTTTTTGGCACCAGTTGATTTAAAAAAAAAATTACCACCAGAGTACCCCTTTAAGTGAAAGTGTTTTTGTTTGTGTGTTTTTAATTTTTCCTTCTATGAAATATTCTTGGAAACAACATGTGCAGAGCCGCCAGCAAAGTTCCCTCATTAGGTTTCCACATTGTGGCTTTCCCATTTGACCTCCAGGGGTTTTCACTGTAAATGTTTTTAGCTGCATTATACATGACAAATAAAGGGCTCTACATATATTTAGCATAAAAATGAAGAGTGTTACAGGAATGCAGCATCTGCTGGCAGCGGAGCGAGAGTTCATGAGATAAGCGTAAAGAAGCTAAACTTTAATTAAACGTTATTGATATTCTAAAAATAAAAATGGCAAACTCCAGAAACCACTGGTGCATGATAAAAAAAAATACTATTCCCTGCGGGTATTTAATTGCTTTTACTAATTTCATTCTCAGCAAGAATAATATGGAAACTTTAGTTTCTTCAGAATCGCCCAGCAAGCAGCACTCGTATTTAGATCGGTGGCTGATTCTGGTCTGAGGCATGCAAATGAGCAAATGGATGATGTTGCATTGTTGTACCCTTCATCATATAGCCTATAGTCTACTAAAAGGGGTGCTCCGATGGAAAACATTTTTTTTAGATCAACTGGTTCCAGAAAGTTAAACAGATTTGTAAATTACTTCTATTAAAAAATCCTAAACCTTCCAGTACTTATCAGCTGCTGCATACTACAGAGGAAGTTGTGTAGTTCTTTCCAGTCTGACCACAGTGCTCTCCTGCTCTGGACAGCACTGTGGTCAGACAGAAAGGAACTACAAAACTTCCTCTGGAGCATACAGCAGCTGATAAGTACTGGAAGGATTAAGATGTTTTAAATAGAAGTAATTTACAAATCTATTTAACGTACTGGCACCAGTTGATTTAAAAAAAAAAAATTCCACCGGAGTACCCCTGTAAGTGCAATTTTTGGTGATAATATCATGAATTTGTGGGTTCCTCGTGTTTCCCTCATCACTTTAATTTGTCTGCTGTGTATGTGTTTTAATGGATATTATGGGTATGGTGAAATTGTGATTTAATAAAGATTTATTGATTTCATACAAGTGTTGTATGATTATTGTAGTAGGAATTTTTTGGCAGGGATATATTTCAAAAGTTTTTTTTTTTTCCAACTGTACATTAATCCGTGTGTGTTTAAAGGGGTACTCCGCCCCTAGACATCTTATCCCCTATAGGATAGGGGATAGGATGTCTGATTGAAGGGGCTGCCTCATAAGGTTCAGAATGCCAGGTGCTGCACAGAGATCACAGGAGGTCCCATTAGCAGGCCCCCCTGTGATCAGATAGGGGATAAGATGTCTAGGGACAGAATACCCCTTTAAAGGGAATCCACCATGGGGGGGAAAAGGCAGTGCAATCTAAAGGCTTCATGTTTTAGAGCAAAATTAGGTAAACAGAGCGATATACATATGTATTAGAATAAAATCAGTATAGGTAGTAATTTCTCCATTTAAACCCCTGCTTATTCTGGCCTTAGGCAGTGATAGACAGCCTTTCCCTATGAGTATGCATTGAGATAGCTCTTCCCACAAATATGTACATTAATCTGCTCAGCTCCTCCCGTTCTATAAGATGTCCACACATTGGACTGCCTTTTCATTCTGAAAGTTTACCTCTAAAGGGGTTGTATGATATTAGAAAGACAAGAGCAGCCGTCAGTCAGGTCTAATAATATAGTTCAGCGCCAGTTATAGGAATTTGACTGTACTGCAATACCAGACACAGCACTAGACATAAAAAATGTCCTATAGAAGTTTTCTGAAGCAAGGGCTCGTTCTGTTCCTCCTGGGAGCAAACGGAGCGGGGGGAACCCCTGACGTAGTGGCGCCTTGACGGGGATTTTAGTGGCCCTTTCCATATGGAATAGGGGGTAATTTGGGTTACAGGAGGGATGGTAGGTAATGGGGGGTATAAGGGGTTAATTTACTGTTGCCCCTTTTAGGGTCGGCAGCAGGGGGCTTGGAAGTGAGATAACAAGGAGGATCTGGAGGGGAGGGGGAGTATATATAAGGGGGTGCTATGGGGGGTGGTACCAGTTGGCATGTGGAAGCAGGAAGAAGGTGCCATGTCGTCCCTGGATGATCTATTCACCCGCCTCCGGGCTGTTGCGGCCTCTCATGGGGATGCTTGGGTGCAGGAGCAGGTACAGAGGGTGCTGGGGAGTGGGAGTGGGGTGCAGGCGGACCCCCTCCCTGGCTTGCGGCACGGGTGCCTCAGATCCAGGGCTCCAGAGTGCAAGAGTCCCGAGCCACTCCCCGCACCAGGCGGCGGTTTCAGAGCCCTGTGCGGTCCTGCGCTTGCACGTCTGGGCCGGCTTCCTGGAGGTCTGCGGCAGAGTGTACAGCAGCTGCTACAGGAGTGGGTCCCTCGGCTCCTTCCCTACAGCGCAGCCCGGGTGGTGGTGCGGCCGTCACTGAGGAGGAGACAGGCCGGAGGACAACGCGGCATGGGGCCAGAGGTGGGGATGTGGCCGGCCCCCCTGCTAGGACTGCAGCAGCTTCTACATCTGCCCGGCATGGATCCCGGCTGGAGGAGGTGGCGGGGCCTTCCTATATTGCGTTCCGTCAGGTTAGAGTGGCGGAGGCGGGGCTGGCCCGGGCTAGTCCAGGGTCGGACTCTAGTCAGACTCCAGCGGAGCGTGAGTGGCCCAGAGGCAGAAGAGACAGGACAGGCTCACCTCCTGGGGGAGGGGGGGGGGGCTGCAGCTCCACAGCGGAGTTAAGTGGATGCAGGAGCAGACAGGTCACGTCGGAGGCCCTCTCTTTCCCCTGCTATCAGCATCTCCTTGCCGGGCAGGGATGATAGATTTGCTAGAGGACTGCAGGATCCTGTGTGTTCCAGTGAGAGAAGTTCGCCACCTGGTGGTAGGAGTCGGCATTGCAGGTCTGGTGCTGCAGCTGGGGACTGTGCTCCTGATGCTTTTTCCCTTTCTGATTTTGATGCAGATGCTGAAGAGGAGCTGGCAGAGCCATTTCAGATAGTGGCCCGTGGGGGGGGGGGGCAGTCGGCGGTGGGAGCCTGGAGCGGACTTGACGGGACCTTCCGGGGATCCTTCCGGGGATTTGCTTGCGCAGCTGTTGGGTGTATTGTCTGGGCATCCTGGGCGTGTTGGCGGGGGGGTGTCCCCAGTTCCAGTGTGGGTTGCTCCGGCGGCTGGTGTGCAGGTAGCGGCTCGTCGGGGGGGCAGTGGTGGCTCCGGAAGCTGGTGGCGGTTCAGTGGGGGCTGCCGTGGTCGCTAAGGCGGTAGTTGAGGATGTGTGTATGGTGAATTCTGCGAAGGGCGAAGTTTACGTTTGTTTTGAGGGGCCGTTGGGGGCTCACTTGAAACCGGAAGTGAAGGAGAAGATCTGGAAGGACGAGTATGTCAAGATCTTCTCCTTGCTTCCGTTGGAGAAATTTAACCTAGATAGGAAAAAGCCGGAGGAGAGTAAGAAAGAGGAGGAGGAGAAGCGGCGGTATCGGCTGATACCCTGCACGTTTCCTAACATTGTTCAGTGCTTTTCTGCTATTTTGATTCCATTGGGGAGGCGTATCGGGTGTATGGGGGAGTGGCGTGGCTGCGTTATGATGAACATTTTTCGTCAGCGCAAGGCAGTTCGGCCTTCCTCGAGGTGGGATCATAAGGACATCAGTTTATGGATTTGCCTTATGGCCGTTCCTCCTGGGGGGTCTCAGCCCTTTCAAGGGGCGGCCGGCGGTTTCTCAGCAGCTGGACAGTCGGCTGGTTTGCGACGTGGCTGCTGTTGCTAGTACAACGAGGGGCATTGCCGCTTCCTTAATGATTATAAATTCAAACACGAGTGCTCGGGGTACGATGGGGCACACAGTTTCTCCCATTGTTTTAGGCGAGATAAAAGAAAGGGAGCTGAGGCTTCACCGTCCTGGGGTTACTCCAGTGAGGGTGGCTGAGATGCGGCCGTTTCTAAGACGGTACCCAAATAAAGCGGCAGCGGTTTTGTTGGAGGAGGGTTTTAGTTTGGGCTTTGTGATTCCAAGTTCAGCAGTTGCTACAGGGGTCGAAATTTAGTTTCGGCTTATGGTCATCCGCACCTGGTCATGACTAAGCTGCGGGGGAGGTGGCTTTGGGCCAAATGGTGGGAAGCCGGGTGGTCATTGGTGCTGCATTACCTTGATGACTTTCTTTTTTTGGGGCCGAAGCGCTCTAAGATTTGTTTGGTGTTGTTGGATACTATGAAGGCGGTTAAGCAACGTTTTGGTGTCCCTCTGGCTCCAGATAAGAAGGAAGGTCCAGCTACGGTGGTGAAGTTCTTAGGCATACCGATTGATTTGGATTGGATGGAGTGTCACTTGCCTGAGGACAAGTTGGCGGATCTGAGGCTGTGTGTGCAGCAGTGTAGTTGTTGTAGGCGGGCACCTTTGAGGGAGGTTCAGTTGTTGTTGGGGAAATTGAATTTTGCCTGTAGGGTTTTGCCAATGGGCAGGGTTTTTTGTAGGCGTTTGTCCTTGGCCACAGCGGGGGTGGAGGTTCCGCATCACTATGTTTGCCTGTCCGGGGAGGTGCGGCCGGACTTGGAGGTGTGGGATTCCTTTTTGTCTGTTTACAATGGCAGGTCCCTGTGGATGGCAGAGGTGGTTTATAATGCTGAGTTAGAGTTGTTTACCGACGTGTTCGGTTTGGTAGGTTATGGAGCGTTTTTTCAAGGGGAGAGGATTGCGGGCTTGGTGGCTAATCTACTTGTGTTTGAGCTGTTCCCTATTGTAGTGGCAACGGAAATTTGGGGGGGATCGGTTGAGGGACAGGAGGGTCCATTTTCCTTGTTATAATATGGGAGTGGCCCACGCGATCAATCATCAGACCTCTAGTTCCCCGCCGGTGTTGCACTTGCTTCGGCATCTGGTTTTGCGGGGCTTGCTATTGAATGCGCAGTTTTTACCGGTGCATGTATTTTCTTTCTCGTTCACAGTGGGACAGGTTTTGCGTGCTGGCACTGGAGGCGGAGCTTTGTGGGATCCCTTGCCCGATCGGCTGTGCAGCGTGGTCTGGGAGCAGCAGCACAGTTGATCAGGAGGTCGTTGAGTGCTCGCACTTGGTCTGCGTATCCGAAGATTTGGTGTGAATGGGAGGTGTTGCTGCAGAGGGTGGATGAGTGTGGTGGTTTAGAGGATTGGGTGGCTGTGGTGTTGTACTTTGTGGGTAGTCGGGGGTGTCGGTTTCGGGTGTGTCGCTTCGCATGTCAGCGCTGGCATTTAGTTTTTTTTGTTACGGGGCCTGGGGGATGCGACTAAGCATTTTTTTTAGTGCGTTGCACCCTGCAGAGATTTCAGAGGGGTGGAACTCAACATGGGCGTTGCCTGGTTTCTTTTTATTTTTTTATTTTTTTTGGCAGAGCGGGTAGGTTGTGAATGCACTGATGATTATGAGGTACTGTTGTTTCGGCTGGCATTTGTTTTGGCCTTTTTTGGGGCCTTTCGGATTTCCGAATTGGTTACTCGGAGTTGGTCGGTGGTTGGGGGTTTGTTATTTGGGGACGTGGTGGTGCAGGCGGAGGGAGTGTGTTGTTTTTTGTGCAGGTCTAAAACTGATCAGAGAGGTCGGGGTAGTTGGGTGGTTTTAGGGGAGTTGCTTGGGTCGTTGGTGTGCCTGTTGCGATGTTTGCGTGCATTTTTGTCAGTGAGGGTGTGGGTTCTTTGCTGGTGTATAGCGATAGGTCTTCTCTCTGGCGCTTTCAGTTCGTAGCAGTTTTCCGCAGGTGTTTGGTGGCACGGGGGTTGTCACTGGGGATTACAGTTCTCATTCGTTTCAGATCGTGCCGCTACTGAGGTGGCCCGGTGGGGAATGGGAGGAAGTGATTAGGCGGATAGGGTGCTAGGAGTCTGCTCATTTTCATCTGTATGTCCGTCCACATTTGTTGTGAGTTTGTTGTGAGGGTGGTTATTTTTTATGCTTTTTTGTTTTTGTGTCTTTCAGGTCGCGGAAGGTGTTTGGTGTGAATTCTCGGCCTGCTGTGAGGCGGGATGGTAGACAGCTGGGTTTTTTGAGGGACTCGGCGGTGTTGCATTGGATCGGGACTGGTGGCATGCTGTGGTGTAGGGTACTCCCTGAGGTATAATTTCACGTTTCTTTAGACCGCCCTCCGGACATATTGGTGGTGCATGCCGGGGGCAACGATTTGGGCCTTCGGTGGTCTCGGGAGTTGATTAGGGATATTAAACTGGACATTGCAGTCTACCTTTCCAGGTCGGTTTTTTCTGAGGTCTGACATGGTGGCATGGTGGGTGTGGTGGCACGCCCGGTTGGTGGATCGGCTGAATAAGGCTCCTCGGGTTAAACTGAACAAAGAGGTCGCTTTGTTCGTCGAAATGGGGGAATAGTGGTGCGGCACACTGACCTGAAGGGGGAGCCCGGGGAATTTTTGGATCCGGACGGTATACATTTGAACGATATCAGGATGGACATGCGGGCGTTGGCTTTGCATGGGGGTATTGAGATTGCTTTGGGTGTGTGGCGGGATGAAAGTTAGTAAGTTGTCACTATCTTTCATCTGTGGTGTGTGAAAGGGGCCCGGGGTAGGTAGTATTTTGAAACATATTGTTCAATTGGGCCTCCTGGTGGTGGTTCTGGGCCTCAGGAGTTTGAGGGATTGTGCAGAAGGTTATCTGGGTGCCTCTGGGCCAGGTGGTAGCGGCCAGGGGTGAGAGCATGGTGCACAAGTCTGATTGGGGAGGGGAGTGCCCTCCAGTGAATTTTGGTTATGTTTATATGTATAAGATATTTAACTGTTATTTATTTTGGTTGTTAAAAAAACGGGCCACACGCCCTAATTTTTCCACAATATGTGTCAGTGTCCTTTTTGGGGAAAAGGGGGTTATTTTCATTTGGGAGTGGGTTTAGAAGGGAAGGGATGTATCTAAACTCCCATCCAGTCATGCAGAATACATATTTATCTGCCTGCACATAACTTGCCAAGATTGTATTCTCCATGTGAGCTTTCCACTCGCTGCATGTCATTTTTATATCTGTCAGCGAGCAAACATTTGTAAGCCTTTCTCTGCTTACTGCGCCACTTCCATCTGCTTCCCTGTTTGCTCAGCTGTTTGGGCAATCCGCGATGTTTTATCGAATGTCTTATAATCTTTTCTCAACAGTTCCTCATAATTGTTTTGTCTCTTTAGGCGGCCGCCCGCTGGTTTCCATTCACAGAAAGTTATGGCTTTGATAGTTTAATGGTGTTTATCATCTGACAGGCGAGGCTGGAGCAGGTGATAACATTACATTTCTCTGTAAAAGTGTAACTATTGTGAATTAACACAGGTTGCCTGAGCTATGGCGGGTTAGCTTAAAGTGAATGGGGACGAGCTGAAATACTACGGAGGGAAATTAACTACTACATGGTGCCAATTGAAATCAATTAGATGAAAAGACAGATCAAAAACAAAGCAAAACAAAAAAAAAAACAATGACATTTTTTTTTTAATTTTTTTTTTTGTTTTCAATCCATTTACTGACCCAAAATGTGATGTGATGAAATTAAGTCAGACATTTACTTGTGAGCTCTTGCCATTGGCTGATTGGTGAAAGTTCACATATTATGATTTCTGAATAATAACTCAGAATACCTCAAAAATTTAAGTTTTTATTTTAAATTTTTTTTTTTGCTTTAAAACCTTTCAGTTTTAGGCTATAAAATAATTGAAAAAAAAAATCATAATTACCATATTTATCGG